>NC_071283.1:15514626-15709626 GCF_023375685.1 Ictalurus furcatus | reverse complement strand
TTTCTCATTTGCAGGAGATGTTCGGATTTCTCCTGCATGCTGGTCCTGAAGCGTGATGGTGCACGATGATTACGACTAGACTACACATTTATAATGTTCTCCCAAATATATGTGCATATTTTTACATGTTTTTATCCGGCAGCATTTACTTTAGATCTATTTCATTTATTTATCTTTCTCTTCAGCACCAGGTTGGATTTTAATGTTTTTATTTCAATAATGTTGGCCTGGGACTGGAAGCTATGCTTGTTGGTTTTCACTTTAGGAATTGGACCTCAATCTGACAAGCCTAACTGTACTTTGAGATACTTATCTGCACCTTAAGGGTTCTTCACCTGTTCCTCAGCGGGAACCCTTAAAGATTCCCCCTTAAACAACCGTTTGAGAACCCTTTTTGTCTCTAAAATTGTGTGTATTAACTGGGTAAGGGTGCAGAACAAACTCCAAATCATTGTTCATTATTTTCTTTTTAACATCTCAAACTTGTCAGGAGTTTAACATTTAGCTTGTCGGTGCACTAAAGGTTCTTCAAGGGTTCTTTGGATAATTAAGAGAACTTGGCCGCCTAAAAGGGATCTACTTTTGTCCTAAAAGAGTACCTCTGGGTTAACCCTTTCTGATACAGAAACACACTGTTGTCAGGCTCTATATAGAACCTTAAGAACCTATATAGAACCCTAAGGGTTGTTCCTGAGAGTCAACCGAAGAACTTTTAAGGTTGTTAATGTCTAAGAGTCAAGGACCCAATCAGGTTCACTGTGTAAACCTTCTTTACTGTTGGGTTAGACTACTGAAGGCTAAGAATGATTCTAGCACTTTCTATAACCTAAGTCTGAAAAGGGGTTAGTGATAAAAGTGAGTCAGTTCAGGAGTCAAATAATGAAGCTTTGGTATCTTTCCTCTATCCCTTTTTCTTCAGTAAGAGATGTTATAATGGCGTCTGTTTATTTACAGCTCTACAGTTTCCTGCAGCATTATGGAAACCCGATGCAATCAGGACCGTCCAATCAGGTATATCACACACACACACACACACACACACACACACACACACACACACACTCTCTCTGTCTTTCTGCTTCATAAATAAATAGAGAAAGAAACGAGAGATGAAGTGATTCAGCTAGAGGAATGTGTTGGTTTTAAAAGAATGTAATCATGTGATTATGTCATTATTAAACATAGATAAAAATATTATCCTGTAAACAGTAAGATGTTAAAGTTCTAGTGGAACTCTATTTCTCTACTTTATAGTTCTACTTGGAACTTTTATGAAAGACAAACTGAACAAATCCTGCATTGAATCGAAACATTTTGGATTAGGAGCTTGGTTTGATGTTGTAAATGACTAAGTTCTTCATTAACAGAACAACTCTGTTCTGAAATAACCGTAATAATATAACAACAATAAAAATATGTGAAATAATGCAGTTTATTTCCTTGAATCTAACTGCGAATGATTGAATAATAAAAAATAAAATAAAATATGATTTATGATAATTGAGGATTAATATAAAATTGTATAAAACTGATGTGCATTTTGTTTGAAGGCTGCGAACGACATGTTCTCGCCATTACATCCCCACGCTGGAATGACCACGCCCATCAGTATGGAGATTGTACGTCATATTTTCCAAACATTACAAGATCACCCAACAAGTCATGTTTGAATTAATAAACAAGTATCAAAAGAACAGAAAAATATACATAAATGATTAATAGTACATACAACATTAAAGTGCTGTATATAGCAAAGCAATAATAACAACAACAAAAAAATTTATAAGTGATGAAATAAACAGAATTTCAGACATGGTAATTCACAGCATTTCCACCAGGTGTCTCACTTTTCCATGTTCATTTTTGTTCAGCTTCTTCCACCAAGATTCCCAGGATCTGCAGGAGGACAAGGATCTGGACCTGTGAGTTGATTACTCACTTTTAAAACTGTGATTGTGCTGAGACATGGTAACTGGGGTCTGGCCATCCCTGGCTATAGACTGGGATATATTTACAAAATCATAATGATAAAAATAAATAAAAAAAGTTATGTATATGCAGGGGTAGAAATAGATGAGTAATTAAACTGTACTTCCTTACTGTATTTAAGTATTGGTTTGGAAGATTCGCACTTCACTCGAGAATGATTAAATCTTAATATTTGTACTCTAACTCAAGGAAATTTCGCACAGAAAACAAACATTTTCATTTTGAGCTTCAAAGGTACCTGCTACAAATCTCAAACACCATCAGATTAAAAAAATATATATATTATTTATTTATTTTACTCTTTTTTTCTTGAAGTTACCAATTCATTCGTGATGGTCTCATTGGCCTCCCACGTCATAATACAACACATTCATCATCAAAGCTAAAGCAGTAACTTGAGTTAAATTTGCTAAATTAGCTAGTTTTATTTTAAAATTTAATTTAGCTAGTTATATCACCTAGTTAGATAAATAATGTAAATTATTTCCGAGATTTTTCTAGCTCGGTAGTGTTTTGTATATTAGCTTGTTAAATTTGTGTGTAACTAGTTGTGTTTTGTTTTTGTTGTTTTTGTTAGAATTTTTCCGTTTGTTCTCTGAGCTAGCGGAATGTTTTCCCTCCAGCTGATTAGCGATCAGGATCAGGCATGAACTTGTGATCAGTTTTTTTTTCTTTCATCAGTAAAAAAATATCCAGTGTGATGTTTCACCTTTATAAACATGTGATCTGTAGGGGAACAGCATGTTTCCTGGTTTGCCATCACATCTTCAGCCTGGAGTGAACACTCCCATCAGCATAGAGGTTTTTATGCTTCATTTCTTGATTTTCAGCCTTAAAGTACTTTTTAAATATATGATATTAATAACAGTAGTACTCTGCAGTGTATTACAAAACGCTCTCAAAACCAAAACTTTATCCGTTGTATTATTTTCCAGCTGTTTCATCCAGGTTTCCAGGGAACTGCGGCGGGAGGACAAGGATCCAGAACTGTACGTTTATTATACTGTGCTCAGAGTTGACCACATTTACCACATATATATATATAGTATAAAACTTGTACTCGATTGTGTAACATGGACAGATTTTCTGTCATTTCTTTCTGTTTCTATTGATCAGGGTTTAATCAAGTACTCGATCCCCAAGGCTCCTGGTAGAAAGAGTATAGAAATTGTAAGTAATTCATCACACACACACAAAAGAAGTGTGTGTACAGTTTATTATTACTTCAGTACAGATATGTCAGATGTTCCTGGTATTTTTATCGTGTAATTTGTTCTGAACGTAGTGGACGGTAGGTTTTATATATGAATTTGAATGAAACTATTTTAAATGATACAGCACATCCATGCATCACATTTAATAGCGTTTAATAAGTCAGTCGTGACGGACGTTATAATTATACGCTGTGAAACTCCTGTGTTTCCACCGTCTCAGCACGGTGTTAGACATGTTGTAGATAAATCTATAAAATGACGCGTAGTCGTGGGTTCTGCTCTGACTGTGTGCTATTTTCTGTGTTTTAGTATTATCCCTACAACTTCGCACAGGGCGAGGTAACACTCTCCTCCTTATTTTATTACTTTTTTCATCATTTTACCCAGCATGCACTGGTCAGGAATATTAAGTAGTAATTTCCCTTACTTTTTCAGGTGCTGCCAAACATTTTGCCACAGATCCCCAATGTGAGCTGCTTGACTTGTTTAAATAAACTGTTTCTAAATGATTGGATTTTTAAATTGTAACTTATATTTTATTTTAATGTGTTTTCCAGATTTTCCCCTTCAATTATCTGCCACAGACCCCCCCTCAGCAGCAGCCACCCAGAGTAAGCCCGCAGAAATATCATTTTTTTGTACCTTTATTACTTTATTTGACCTAAACCAGTGTGTCCATAACTTTAAAATCCAATATACAAGAACATATATCAAAGTGTAGTGTAAGGTTTTACCCAATAACGCTTTCCATCCTAGTTATTTACTGTTCTGTAAAATAGAATGCTACTGAACAACAGCGACAAAGTGATAAAGTGCAAACTTCTTAGTTTTCAAGTCTCTGTGCACTTATAGTAAGTGTTATAGGAGGAAGTGTTATAGTTTAGTTGTCACATTATTACATAATGGAAGAAACTGTGGTGTGTTTGTGTTCTGTCCTTTATAGCAGGCCGCTCCTTCACAGGGCAACGATCAGCCCTTCGTCTTCAGCTATCCACCACAAAGCGGCCCCCAGCAGCAGCCACCAAGGGTACGACTGCTAGCTTCAAAATGTACTAATGTGCTTCCACTCCATTTAGATAACATACAGATACATATATAAAATAAGGATTGGAAATCTCCAGAGATCTGCTCATTGGATTCGATCGAGTGCCTCAACGTGACTATAAATTCATTTCTATAGTGTACATGATGATTTTTACTGTATTTCTAGTTTGATGACCAGCTGCTTACAAAACCTTATCAACTTCATCCAGTTTCAACAATATTCAGTTTGAATCCCGGGATGGACTTATATTCAGTCAAACTTTTAAATGTTTTAGTTAACTTTAATGGACAAAAGTAATATACAATTAGGGAATTATGTGTGAATTATTCGTTGTGGATTATAGGTCAACTAAAAAAATGTACAACTGAGTTAAATATCAAAAGAAAGCTAAAGTATGAAAGTTTTTAAAGATGTACATATGTATATTCATGTAAAAAAAATTAGTTACATATAATATAATATAATATAATATGATATAATATATACATTTTCTCTCGTACTCTAACAGGCTGCTCCACAGGCTAATGATCCTCAACAGCAGATTCAACAGGACCCGCAAGTCCCAGCAGGCCAGGTATAATCTTGTGTGTGTGTGTGTGTGTGTGTGTGTGTGTGTGTGTGTTTAAGAAGCCATTTAAGAAATTATATCTCTCTGACACTTTTTCCTTTCTGGTTCCCACACAGCCATAAAAAGGAAGGTAAGTTGCCATGTTGTGATTATTTACCACTGTTTATCAAATATATAAAATTAGATATTAGGATTAAATAAACCTACATATTTTAATCTAATAATAAATGTAACTTTTTTTGCGCGCAGTGTTCCTGGTCTCGTTCTGAGGTTCTGAAGGAGAGAGATGTTCCTACGACACAAGCAGAGCTTGGAGATATTTTGTTTTAGTATTTAGTCGTAATGGATGAAGCTCGAATATAATATCTGTTTGTTTTTGTAGAGAAACCCATTTTTAAAAATTGGGCAGATCTAAAACTGACCATCACATACTGCAGACAAAAACATACATCTAATGTCATACCGCACCATATATTTCCTTCTTCAACGGACAGATTTACGCTGTAATTTCTCTCTGATGTTGCTGGCTGTGTGTGAATAGTGTTTGAGTGCTTCAAATAAATGAAAAATATTGCTTTCATCTTTGAGTTTGTCCCTTTTATGTCCTAAAAATCATCATATGAGAAAATGATTACACACAAAAACCTGATGGTAGACGTTCTGAATCGTTATTTCACAAAACATTAAAGTTCCATCTGAACTTCATGTTCAGGAAAAATATTCTACACGGAAGCTGGACATCTTCATTTATTCACCAGATCGTATATTCACTTTTTTTTTTCTTGTAAAATGAAGAATAAAAGCACTAGGGACATCCAACGTTTTTTAAAACCAGAGGAATACACATGATTAAAAGTTCTGCGTAGTTAAAATTTTACACCAGAAACTTCAAAATCTCATCCTCAATCTCGCTTCTCATTGATGCGACTCCCATCAGAGACGCGCTTCACTCCTCATAACCACAGACTTCTTCACATCAATGATCTATTATCCAACACGGTGAAAGCCTCTTTTATCTTCATGCTGGAGAGCAAATGAACACGAAATGTGCCAGACGAGTGGATACGAGTTTCACTTCATGTCGAATTAAAATCAAACGAGAACTTCTTCAGAGTTCAGATGTTACAGAAACCCATAACATTATAACCTCAATCTATAGACAGCACACAGAACTCTGGGATATATATATATATATATATATATATATATATATATATATATATATATATACACACACACATATATATATATATACATATACATATACACCAGTTCTTACTGCTTCATTGGTTGTCCATTATAGGTTCTGTGTAGAACCCTATAACATTTTAGAGTGTACAGTGAGATGTAGTCTGTTTTAAACAAAACAAAAAAGACTTGTAGGGTCATTACAGGTTCTTCCTAAAAGGGTTTTCCATTGAATATTTAAAGGCAACCTAATCCTTTGATTTAATCTGAAGAAATATATTTTCTATCATCACAGAAAACTAGAAAATGCGGGGTTCCCTGAAAGGTCTGCGTAGAACCCTACGACAGAGTGTTTTCATTAGAAAGGGCTCTAAGGGGAACGCTCAGTGGGAGGGATGCACAGTATGAAAAACGGTTGCTCGGGGCTGTGAGTGAACAGTGATTGCGGTTCAGTGTGGCACGTCTGCGACGCACCGGTGAATTCCCTTCGGTTCTGACACAAAGTCAGTGTATAATTCTTTAAAAAGAAATGTTTATTATTTATCCAGCGACATTTGAGCAACACAACACAGGTTTTGCTTTTCAGTGTAAGGTGTTGTCTTCATGCCACGAATGAAACGCGATAAAGTTCATTTTATTTCACGTTTCAGAGTGAATCTTTTCCACATGAGAACTTTAGCAGTAATCGGACGTTAGCTACATGATTGCGTGTGTCGTAACGGCACTGAGATCAGATGATGTTTACAATTATACCTCAGGTAGTGTTTTTACCAAACGTGTCATTAAGTGATTCACAGGGTTTCAGTGCTGACATCTCAGTGAAGCTCTTTCATTAAATAAAATGGTCCCTTCCATGAAATGAGGAATGAAACGAAGCCCCCTGGAAAGACCAACCACACAAAAGTCTACAGAATTCTGGAAAGCCCTCAGTGATGCTCTGCTGTGAAGGACTTTTTGAAACAGGACTGCACAGTAAGCACAATTCCACAGCGTGTAATTAAACATAATGGCTCGCAATTTCAGCTGGTTTTGGGAAAGTACGTTTCTCTTCTCTCTTTGCTGAGACGTGATTGGGTCATCTCCAGGAGTCGTGTGATATATATTCCACGTGTGATGTGCATCGAGGCGCTCGACTCGTCCACGTGGTATCGTGTACTCGGTGCTCTGGACCAGACAGGTAAAGTTCATCAGGTGTTCCCTTTAAAATTCCTGTTTAAGTACGATGTTAGAAAACTGAGCTTGCACGAATAGACAGTCTGGACTCGGTCCAGGAGTTACTTTCAATTAAAAACACATTAATTAGTGTTTAGTTGTCTCTCATTTCGCAGATTAAGATGGAGCGTGTGGTGTTGTTGATGTGTTTGGTGGGTCACTCACTAACCGCCCCTGTGAGTCCTTCATGAACTCTCCTGAACTTTCAGTCATTATATCAATGTAGCTTAAAACTTAAAACATATTTCTTATATTTGTGGGTTTTTCTTATTATTATATTTTCTGTGCAGGTGCCAGAAAGTGACAGTGATGAGGTAAGATTTATAATAACCAGTACGGATATATATATATATATTAACATTATTCAACATGTTCTAGTTACTGAAATGTGGAAATGCTAAACTTGATTTGTTTGAATTCTCCTTTACATTGCCCAAAAATAGTGGATTCATCAAAAGCTTTTTTTTTTATAATGTGTATATATTGGTAATAATTGAGATGAAGTAATAAGGTCGTAGTCGAGTCGTTTACAGAAGATGAAGGTCAGTGTCACTGTATGAAATGTCCTGGTTACAGATAGCAGCTCAGACACACACAAGGCTTCAGCTGATGGAGCTGTACTACTGTACGACCGTCTGGAGCAGCTGGTCAGTGCTGATAAACCGTCTGATTACTGAACACAGGCCACAGAGTTCACCATCTCATGTTCTTTCATTTTCTTTTCCGTACAGGGTATCGCAGCTCCGGCTCCTCCTCAGGTCAGTGTTTATAATATATATATATATATGATTAAGTAGTGTTAATGCTACACCTTACATTCATTTAAAAAAAAAATAAAAAAACAGAAACACTTAAACAGGTGTGTTCCACAGCACCGTTGATTCCTGGATTCTGATTGGTCCGAAGTGAAGAACCCGTAAATGGCCTCTCAGCTGAGATTTGAGTCTGTATGTTTAATCTTCTGAAACAGGGAGTCAGGGTGATAGTGTGTTGAAGTGCTTCCCCACAGAGACTACGGTTTCAGATATGCCACACCCTCCACCCAATCTATACACATCTGACAGTAGCTTAGCGAGCTAGCTAAATGTGGAGAACGAAGAGTTTAATGAGAGCCTTTTACTTACTCTTACCGATGGAGAACCTCGTAGGTGTGTACAAACAGAGTCACGTTCTCTGAAGTTAGGACATTCCGGCATTAACAAGACAAAAGTTGGCTTGTGAAACACTTCTCTAAAAAGTCAGAAACTGCCAATTTATACAAACTCCACCCACTTCTGAATGAATAAACCCCACCCTCTTCTGAATGAATAAACTCCACCCACTTCTGAATGAATAAACCCCACCCTCTTCTGAATGAATAAACTCCACCCACTTCTGAATGAATAAACTCCACCCACTTCTGAATGAATAAACCCCACCCACTTCTGAATGAATAAACCCCACCCTCTTCTGAATGAATAAACCCCACTTTATGGGAAGACACACTAAGAACACACTGGAGAACCTGTTTACTGCTAATGAGCTGCTACTGTAGAGAAAGACACGCCCCTGGGGGTGGGAAATGTACATCCTAAAGAGCATTTATTTGGATGATCATGAAGTTTTCTCTGGATAGGAATCATCAGGATTTTTTTTTATATTCTCTATAAGAGATGAACTATAAAATGAAATCCATAGAATATGTCCAAAACCATTTTCTTTTTCTTTTTTTCAGATGTAGTATTAAAACGGTGTCCATAACACTAAGAACAGGGATAATGCACTGAAACACTGATCTTTATCTCGAGGGCATGTTAGTAACCCATTGTTTTATTTCAGGAAGTGGTTTAACACTTGGTTTTCTATCCAAAGCCTCAGTTTGATGGATTCTACCAACTTGGAGCTGCAGCACCACTAAACGCTGAAGGAGCTGAAGGAGCTGAAGGAGCTGATGGAGCTGAAGGAGCTGAAGAAGCTGAAGGAGCTGAAGAAGCTGAAGGAGCTGATGAAGCTGAAGAAGCTGAAGGAGCTGATGAAGCTGAAGAAGCTGAAGGAGCTGAAGGAGCTGAAGAAGCTGAAGAAGCTGAAGGAGCTGATGAAGCTGAAGGAGCTGATGAAGCTGAAGGAGCTGATGAAGCTGAAGGAGCTGAAGAAGCTGAAGGAGCTGATGAAGCTGATGAAGCTGAAGGAGCTGAAGAAGCTGAAGGAGCTGAAGGAGCTGAAGAAGCTGAAGAAGCTGAAGGAGCTGATGAAGCTGAAGGAGCTGATGAAGCTGAAGGAGCTGAAGGAGCTGAAGAAGCTGAAGGAGCTGAAGAAGCTGAAGAAGCTGAAGGAGCTGATGAAGCTGAAGGAGCTGATGAAGCTGAAGGAGCTGAAGGAGCTGAAGAAGCTGAAGGAGCTGAAGGTACCGAGCCAGCAGCTGAGGAACCCACTCCTGACCCACCCACCACTGACCCTGCTGCGGTTTCCATTGATGCCCCAGCTGACCCTGAAGTTCCTCTCGATTATTTTCTGGCAACCAACACTCCTAATCTCGAGTTTAATGTTGCAGATGGCTTTGATCCAGCAACAGTAACAGAAACTCCTCTTCCATAAACGATCGCTTTTAATCCGCTGCATTGCTGTAATAAACGCCGACGCCGTGTTGTAGCATCTTGTCGTGGTGTCGTTATGTTGGAGATGTGGAACACGCACTTAGAAATTGGAAAGGAGCAATTTGATTGGATCACCGGAACAACAGTACGGCGTGTTTTTAAGAAGTATATTTGTTACTGAAACTGAGATTTTGCAGTTTGTTTGAACCTAATAGACTTTCATGTGTGGGGATTAAGTCTGTCCTGTTTCCTAAAAAATAAAACAAATCCCAAAAAAACTGCAATTAGTGGTCTCTTTAATTACAGTCCTGCAAACGTCTAATCCACCAAACCTCGGTTTGAGTTCCGTCAATAGCAGAACTGTTGTTTATACCTTTAACTCCACTTCAAATGAGGCTGGATTCGATTATATCTGGTTTTCACTTCTGTATGTTTTGCTGTTAATGCTTGACAAGCTAGCGTTCAACAACCAGCGGCTACCTAACAAAGAATACCCAGAATTCTGGAGAATAAAAGGAAAATATTAGTTCAACTTGGACGTAAATTAGCATCAGTCATGTGGATTTGTTGTCTGAAGGAATCGAAAACGTTTGGTGAATGAATCTGAGTCTGAATCATATCTCTGTAACTCTAATTTTCACTCTAATCACAGCTACTCTGAGAAATGTCACTGATAACAGCCTCGGTTTTAACTCTACATGAACTCTGTTCAGTAACCGTGTACTTGTCCTTGATTACAGCTGTAGAAATGATGGATGGAACTGTTCACACAAGAGGCAGCTTGCATTAATAGGATCAGAGAGATGTGCAGACTCAGCAGGCGTCTCTGCTTGGGGTAAATCCCGCACGGCTTTCCCTCGTTCACACAGAAAGATAAAACACACGTAACACCTCATCAAGTACACGATGAGGAGGGAAAATGGTGAGCAAAGCTAACTCTGGAAGGACAGGAACGCTGGAGGTGGTTCTGTGGCTCGATTTAAATCAGGAAATCGGTGTGAAAAAATCAAGCAGTTCTAAAAATAAAAATAAAAATAATAATAAAATAAAAACCAGCACATATTTCTTCAGAAGTATCGTGACGCGGCGTTCTCGGCCGGAGGGCGTGCGCTGACAGCGCTGACATCTCCGTACACACTCTCAGAGGTAGAGAAAGAGACTCGCCGACTTTGCAACTGTCACTTCATCCTCTTATCAATCACTCAATCCTTCTCAGGGTCAGCAAACTCGGCCAGCACAAGCACTCGGGAAGGACGAACTACCTCAGTGTACATGCGGATTAAAGCCGAGTGGACGAAGATGAATCTAACATCAGCCGTGTCGTTCTGAGACCGGAAACTTGGTAAGTTCAAAGCGATCCAAGTAACTATAATTAGAATGGTATGATAATAGATAGTAGATTTGTGTTTATATTTACTCCACATAGATCTGGTGAGGATTGTGCTTTTCACAGGCAGCGGCTCTGACGGTCGTCCAACTGCAAATCACGGGAATATAAACAACAACGAAATGCTACCGTTCCTATAGTAACAGCTCGTTCACAGAGACTCGTAACTCGGACGCTCCGCGTAAACAGATTTCAGTTTACTGTTGTGTTATAAGAGGAATAAAACACGTTGCTGTTAGATGAAAATCATCAGGGGGGATGAGTTCGGTATTATTGTACCATTCCACAGTAGCGATGCATTTTATTCATTCTAACTCTGAAAAACTTTTATTGTTGTGTTTTATTGCTCGAGACTGAATGTAAGCAAACGTGTATTTAAGTCATTTTAGCCAAAATGTTTTAACCAAAAAATCTAATTTGTTCGGGTTCTTTGCTGCTTTTTAAAGTTCTTTTAGCATAGAATTAGCACCTGTACAAAGTGCTGAACTAGCATCTATGCTAATGGGATAACAACATTAAGGACATTTGAATCGTTTACTTTACTAAATGACTTTATTACGTTTTTAAGTGAATAATTTCCTTTCAGTCCGCTGTACAGTTTGATTAGCAGCGAGTGTCGACATCGCGATATCATACAAGTAGAAAATAAAGAATAACAAGAATGAGCGAACCCCTTAGTTTTCTTCTTCTCATGATCTGTAGAATTGATATGATGCAACTTCCTGTTGAACTTCCAAAATATGTTCCAAATGTTTGTCCTTGTGCGCAATTTGGCAGATTTTACAGAAGGTAAATAACACAAAGCTCCATGATGATCGTGAATACTTTGGGAGTCTCAGTTGCTCCCCGGATGTCTCCGGTCATGGAGGAAGGCCCAGAGGAAGACAGCGAGGAAGACGTCCGTCCTTCTACCGTCCCGATAACGCACTTTAATGACAATAACAGCAACAACAACAAAGAGTACGCTTTTAATGTTTTAATCATATTCATATAGCCGTGTGGTGGGATTTAATTCCGTCCTTTTTTTTTCAGGCGAGAGAAGAAGAAGAAAGCGAAAAAGGAGAAAAAAGAGTGAGTATCTTCTGGATAAATCCGGTATGGTCAGTGTGTTAGTTCTCAAATCTTTTGGTGTTTCCACTAGAAAAAAAGAAAAGAAAGAGAAGAGAAACAGGAAGGAGCAGAAGGAGCAGGAGAATGAGAAAGAAAAGCAGAAAGAGAAAGAGAAAGAAAAAGAAAAAGAGAAGGAGAAAAAAGAAGCGTAAGTGTTCAGCAGTGTAAATTTCCTCCGTTGTTTTATTTTTTTCCTGATCTATCAGTCGCTCTTGTTCACGTCCTCATCGGCGTTTCTTGCTCATGTCCTCGTTCAAGGCCGAAGGAGGTGTTTGTGATTAACCCGGCCAGTAACCTGTACTACCAGTGGCTCCTTCTCATCACCATGCCTGTCATGTACAACTGGACCATCATCATTGCGAGGTAAGGCTCAGGTAAGATGTTTCATCAGCGTGATTATCGAGAGGAGGAATTCAATCAGCTTCACGTACACGAGCGGCGTGCGGATGAGCCGTAAAAGTGGCGCAGGTCTCTGAAGAGAAGACATCAAATGGAAATGACAAGAAAATGGATTTATCCACATGAAAATCCACATGAAGATGGATTTATCCGACAATCAAATACTGTTCGTTGTTTCAAATTCAAATTTAATTTTGATTTTAAATTCTCTCGTCATGCAGTACCAACATTTTTACATAGTAAATAAAGTCAAATTAAATGCACCTATTTATATTTTATTTGATTCCTCGCCCAGTCCAAAGACATGCATGGTAGGCTGATTGGCGTGTCTAAAGTGTCCGTAGTGTATGAATGGGTGTGTGAGTGTGTGTGTGATCGTGCCCTGCGATGGATTGGCACCGTGTCCAGGGTGTACCCCGCCTCGTGCAGAAGATGGATGGATGGATGGATATTTTATTTGTGAATTACCACCAAAATATTAAATTAATACTAGTAAAAGATATGATAATTACCTCAGGATCAAAGCATACACAATGAAACTATCTTATTCTGATGTATATAATTAAAATAAAAGAAATATTAGATTATTAAACCTATTCCTAAACCTTTGACTCTTTTCAAGCTTGAAATATTCTTCTTCCATTAGCAGATAATGTTTTTTTTTTGTTTGTTGTTGTTGTTTTTCTAGAAAGAAGCAAAATTATCTGCCAATAGAATGAGAAAATGTCAAGCTTGAAATGTGTAAAAGCCTCGAAAAACAGGCTGAATAATAATAATAATAATAATAATAATAATAATAATAATAATCTCAGACTCAGAATATCTGATGTTTGGTTCATCCATATTGGAGTTATCTTTGCGGTGTATCATTAACGACAGCTTTGCATTGTGAGATTGTGGATATCTTCTGAGGTATTCGCTGATTCTTGAGAAGTTGTTGCGTATACAAAGCATGTGTTTGTTGCTGGAGCGTAAAAATGCCAATAATCCATCTTTCTTGTATCCAGAGCCTGCTTTGAAGAACTGCAGCATGAATATCTGATCACATGGTTCTTCCTCGACTACATCTGTGATCTCCTTTACCTGGCTGATATGGCCTTCAAAACAAGGACTGGTGAGGACTTGTGTTTAAACACAATAACTTCAGTAAACATCTCATTTCTCTGCATATACTGTATAATAGTTGAAGTTCTTCTGCACGGTTGCATTTGTGTTTTTTCATGCAGGCTACCTCGAGCAGGGTTTACTTGTCAAAGATCAGAAACTCCTCATCCAGCACTACAAGGACAGCCCTCAGTTCTGGCTCGACGTCATCTCCATGATACCCACTGACGTGCTGTACTTCATCCTGGGTTTGGACTACCCCGAGATCCGCATCAACAAGCTGCTACGCATCAACCGCATGTTCGAGTTCTTCGACCGCTCGCAGACCATGACCAACTACCCCAACATCTTCCGCATCTGCACTTTGGTCATGTATATCATCATCATCATCCACTGGAACGCATGCCTCTACTTCTCCTTCTCCAAAGCTATTGGTTTTGGTTCAGATCCCTGGGTCTACCCGGCACTCACCGAGCCGGAGTTTGGGGACTTGCTGAGGAAGTACTCTTTCAGCCTCTACTGGTCCACGCTGACTCTCACCACCATCGGGGAAACACCGTCTCCTGAGCTGGACTCTGAGTTTCTCTTCCATGTGGTAGACTTCCTGGTTGGTGTCCTGATCTTCGCCACCATCGTTGGGAACATCGCCACAATGATCTCCAACATGAATGCGGCTCAAGCCCAGTTTCAGGCGCGCATCGACAGCATCAAGCAGTACATGCAAGTGCGGCACGTCAGCAAGGACCTGGAAGAGCGAGTCATCAAGTGGTTTGACTATCTGTGGACCAATAAAAAGGCGCAAGATGAAAGGGAGGTACTGAGGTACCTGCCGGACAAGCTCCGGGCAGAGATCGGCATGAACGTTCACCTGGATACGCTGAAGAAGGTGAGGATCTTCGCAGACTGTGAAGCGGGACTGCTAATAGAGCTCATTCTTAAATTACGACCTCAGGTGTTTAGCCCTGGCGATTACATCTGCCGCAAGGGCGACATCGGGCGGGAGATGTACATCATCAAGGAGGGTAAACTGGCCGTGGTGGCTGACGATGGAGTCACACAGTTTTGTGTCCTGGGTGATGGAAGTTACTTTGGCGAGATCAGCATCCTGAACATCAAAGGCAGCAAAGCAGGGAACCGCAGGACAGCTAACATCCGCAGCATCGGCTACTCGGACCTCTTCTGTCTGTCCAAAGATGACTTAATGGAAGCTCTGACCGAGTATCCTGATGCCAAAAACATGCTGGAGGAAAAGGGGAGGCAGATCCTTATGAAAGATGGCCTGATTGACCTGGATCCAGCCAACCTGAAGCCAGATCAGAAGGATCTGGAGGACAGAGTGAACCGCATTTACAGCACCATGGAGCTGATGCAGTCCAAAGTGAAGAAACTGCTAGCGGATTACGAGAAATCTGAGAATCAGCTGACAGAGCGCATCGTTCAGATAGAGCACTATGCTGGGGAGAAGGTGGAAGAGGATGAGGACGAGGGGCAGAAGGAAGTGATGGAAGAGGCGGCACCAAAGCAAGTCACGGAGGAGAAGAAAGAGGAGGACAAGTAGTAGGCTTGACGGGTTGTGGTCTTCATTTTGTTGAACCAAAATGTCTCCCTATCACATAGAGTTCCAAACAGAAGCACACATGTATCACAACCATTAACCTGTAATCCAAACGCATATTCGGAAATATTCCCAACGCTGAGAGTCGCGTACGTTCTCAATCACAGAACCGCAGATCCCAAGACGACTTGACAAGCAGGAAGATGTATCACATGATGTTTTCATGCTGTGTGAAGAAGCTCATTAAAGTTTTGGATTAAAATTTTGTTTTGTTTAAATTGGAATCCAGCTGTGCTTTACAGATAAATTCCCGATGCTGAAAACAGTTTAATTATCTCCATCAAGGCACGAACTCGAGAGGAGGAATGAGAATTAGAGTTATGTTATGCGTAGTAAATAAGTTCATTAAGATTATGGACTAATGTTTTCTTTCCAGAAGAAAACAACAAACTCATTAGCTGAACTTTATTTATGCTAATGGCGGGTTAGCCAGGTTTACAGGCACAGGAAATGCTGAGGAGGATAATAAATATAACTGCTAGTGTAGGAGTTTTTAAAAATACATCTATATTAATGTTTGAGATTGCAAACAGGAAATGTAATGTTGACCCTTTTTTTTAAATCTCAGAGCTCCTGTAGATTATAATAAAGGGTGCTAAAATTTATGTCTAAATGTCTGAGAGTAGATATGCTGTAATACACATTATTTTCCCACTTAGGTATAAGGTATGTAGTTTAAATTACATCATAATGCATACATCAGGATTTATTTTATTGCACAGCCGACTGACGAATGTGACAAAGGACAAATACTCCATGGTGTTGACTCGGTCTCCGAATTCCCCAGAACTCAATCCGATCTAGCGTCTGTGGGATGTTCTGGACAAACGAGTCCAATCCATAGAGGCCCCACCTTGCAACTTACAGGACTTAAATGATCTGCTGCTAATGTCTTGGTGCCAGAAACCACAGCACACCTTCAGAGGTCTTGTGGAGTCCATGCCTCGACGGGTCCAAGCTGTTCTGGTGGAACAAGGGGAGGGGGACCTACACAATGTTAGGCAGGTGGTTTTAATGTTATGGTTGATCGATGTGAGTTATTTTAACAGCATCAACCTGGTGGTCTTTATATAGTCCATAAACAGGAAGTGATATGGGAACAGGTACTCGGGAAGGAGGGCCCCCTGCTGGTGCCGAGGCGTCATGACATAAGCTGACGTTGCAGGTATTATAATGCAGTATAACAAACAGTCACATTTAAATAAATAAATAAATACCAAACTTGCATTAATCACCTTCAGATTCTATAAAATAAGCAAAACTAAGACTTGATTTTTTTTAAGTAAAGGTAATGTTAGACATTTAAAAGTGTGGAATGTGAGTGGATGCTGAATCTCAGTGCATCAGACTGATCTGATTAGACTCATTTATCATCACTGTCTAATTATATCATCATGTGGAACAATACTGATGAATACTGTCAGCATGGAGAAAGGAAACACACACACACACACACAATCACACACACTCACACACACAAACACACACACACACACATGGCTAATGGTTTTTCTAATCTTTATGCACTCCCTGCGACATAAACAAGATTATTTTCTTGCAGTTTTTTTCACTTCATGCCACGCAGTGTTTTTGATGCTCTTTGTCTGATTAACATCTAAAATATCCAATTAAAACATCAGAACAGAACAATTACACACCTTTTTATTTCACTCTGTACCGGGAGATTGCACGAGTGTAATAATCTTTCAGACATAAAATGCACCTCAGCGTACTTCACAAGGAAATGTAAAAGTGAGAATAATAATAATAATAATAATAATAATAATAAAGACACAACACGAGTAAAAGAGAAAAATTCAGTATTGTGGTTCCATGCATGTTGGCTTTAAAAAAAAGAAAAAAGAAAAATAATGTTTTATTTTTAATTGAATTAAATTCAGTTACCTGCTGCCATGAGATGCCAGAAAGGACTTGAGACTACAATTCCCATCAGCCACTGCACCACATCACATGACTGACTGGTTGCACCTGTTTCACGTTTTTGGGTTAATTAGCACTACTATTTAAGTCACAGTTCGCGCTGTATTGGATGGTTTGAATTTCGGTCTCATTCCCCATGAGAGATTTTTAGAAGAATTGATCTGACTTTGAAGGCTTGACATTTTGAAAGAAATTATATTCTTGAAGTGTTTACAAACAGCATGACCAGAATGGCTTTTTTTAAAGCCACAACATGTTTCCTCTTCAGAAAGGACTATAAAGGAGCTAAAGGGCATGGGTTCTGCTCAGCGCTGGTCTGCAGCGTGGAGCACACAGACCTTCTGACATTTAAGAGAACCCGCCCTGGAGCAGTGCGCCATCAGCATGGCCTCTCCGGCGCTTTCACTGCATGGGAGGGATCTGTGGGGAAAAGCAAGAATAATAATAATAATAAATAAAACAGGTTCTAATCCATGTCTTCTGTCTGTGAACAACACACAATGTTTCATTCCTTAAAAGGAAACTTCAGTTCAGAATTTCAGTTTAGATTTATATAGAAATTTCTAGAATACTAGTTTTAATATTAAATTCATGGTAAAGTTATGTGCAATGTTTAACAACAATTACAGTGTGTGATGTCACATTGATGTGCAAGAGACTATATAATTTAAACAAATAAACAAACAAACAATTGCAAAACAACAACCCTGCATGAATGTTGTTATTGAATGAAAGTTATACTGAAATGTAAAAAATAAAAAATAAAACATTCCCTCATTAATTTGTGCAGGACGGTCTATTGTGTTTGCTCAGGGATGGAAAGAAGAAAAGCCTGAGAAAGCAGGAGGGAGAACGATGAGCAGGACGCAGCGGTGTGTAATTATCACCATCAAACCGTTCTGTTACTTTGAGAACATCAGACCAGACACGTTTGATTAGATCTGATTGGAGTCCAGTGTCGAGGTGATTGTGAGTGAAATAATGAACTGCGCTTGTAAACATCAGCAGGTATCAGAGCTTTCTGTGCGTCGTACATCCCTTCAGAGTTTCGTCTGTAGCTTCAAACGACATTTTCCATCAGAGAACATGATTACGTTTAGATAAGTGTCGGCTCGGCTGATCCATGCTCCTGCACTTGAAATATCACCTCTGCTCCACCCACTGCCCACTCTGCTCCACCCACTGCCCCCTCTGCCTCCGCACTGCCCACTCTGCTCCACCCACTGCCCTCTCTTCCTCCCCACTGCCCTCTCTGCCTCCCCACTGCCCCTATGCTCCACCCACTTTCCCTATGCTCCACCCACTGCCCCCTCTGCCTCCGCACTGCCCCAGTATATAATTTCTGTTCCACATGGGCGATACTATCATGTGCAGGCTGGAAGGAAGCTTCTTACCAGTGACTAGGTTCCTGTACTAATCAGCACTCTGCGCTTCTTTATCTCGCCTCGCTGTTTGTAATTGTTTGGGTTTCTGAGCCAGCGCTTGTTATCATCGCATGTTTCTGTCACTCAGCACTGATTGGAAAACCCACAGCGTGACGTGCGGATTAATTAGGCCACTCCATGCTGGATTCCGTTTTACTTTTCGATCCCTCTTCTGATAGCATGGTTAAGTTAAGAGCAGTCGCCATGACTTTTGCTTCTGCTTTGCTGTCGATGTGCGTTTTGTCGATGCGACCTGGAGATCACCGGGTCGAGCCCCTGTCACGCCAACGAATCTCTCGAACAATAGATCTGGGCAGAAGCCAGACGCAGAAGGAAGTGGATTTCCTGTACTCTGATCTCACAGAGTCACGAGTTCCATGTTAACCCGTCATGCGGGTTTGGGTCTTGTGGCTAGTTTTCATTTCGTATCATGTTGAACTTTTTCAGACGGAACCGCAGGCTCTGACACGCCATACTGTGCTGAAATGATGTCACTGTTCAGAACCAGGAAACTCTCAGCGTTTCGCTCAGGATTTCATCTTCGCTCCTAGCTTTCTAAACGAGTTCTCTTTTATTCCTTCCTACACATTTTCTTAGAGAAGAAATGGTTCTCATTTACTAGGGTTGAGGTGGCAGTAATACAGTGGCTCGTAGTAAGTAACAATAATTTATTTATTGAAAAAAAAAAAAACAACCCCCACCTGATTATGGAGAACACGGAGCCAGCTTTCAGTAAATGATTATTTATTATTTATGCATGATATAAACCTAGTTAAAAATATTAGATCTTTGTCCTTTGGCTCAACTCACAGCGAAGCCTAAATGAAATCAGAACTACACATTTATCTTCACTATCTACAACCGAATTTCAAGTAAAGATCTTTAACATGAAAGCATACACTGTACTGTATGTACAATCAGGTTTATCCAAATGTTTCTGGAATTAACTCGTGTATTCCCATTATTCCTGAGTGAGATGGTGCTAACCTTCACCGTGCACATCCACGCAGTCTAATTGCCTTTCGCACGCTGAGAGTTGAACAGTACGACCGCTGTGAGAAAACCAGAGCCTCTGAGTGACGGCCGTGAAATCTCAGCGATGCGCCGTCACTCGTGTTCAGCTGAGCGTTTCCGAGTAGAAGCGCCGGACGTCGACGTCGGAAGCAGCTGGTCTTAATGGAGTTGGGGTCAGACGAGAGAGAGAGAGAGAGAGAGCAAGAGAGAGAGAGATGAAGTGCAGGTGGTGGACGCGAAGTATTTTACAGTATCTAATAGCTGGTTCTTTAGAGAGAGGAATGCACCGTATGTCTCAGTAATTACTTCTTCATTGTTGCTCTGTGGCCTTGGCAATTCGCCAAGCCACTTTGTAGAGTGCTCTGAGACTGAGAGAATCATAAAAAGCCTCGGAGGATTAGACGGTCCTTATTCACACCGAGCAGGAGATTTCTACTCAGAATAATCACTCATGACCAAAGAAAACGTCGAGTCCCGGATTTTCATACCCTCCCCCGGCAGTACCTCGTTGTCTGGTTGTGAATTTCCTCTTGTTAGAATTTAACAACATTAAATAATGATAACTAACCATTTAATGAGCTATTTTTTTTTTTGGTGTTAATTTCCACTCATTTGAAATCCATTAATAGTTTAGTAGGAAACAAACGAGATACAAATCAGGAAAGGATAATTAAACACGAGCCAAAGGGGGCTGTAATGTAAACAGACCCGGTGGGACTTCACAGCCACGGCTGCAGCAAATGATCAGTTACAGTTTGCGTTAATAATTAAAGAACACGTCTTATTGTTTTATTTAGCGTTATGTGTAATGTTGGCGAAACAAGTTACTTCCTGGTCCCTCTAACTCTCCGGACGTTCATGAGACAAAACAGCCGCTCGTCGTATTTAAACTCCTCCGGACTGGAGAGCTCGGAGAGCGTAAATTTACAGCTTTACGTCCGAACGTTTCACTGGAGACTCCTTCCGTAAACGTTAAATAGACATCTCCTTACTTTGTGAAAACGTCACGTCGCCGATTTATTTCAAGTCCCTGTGAATGAGCTGTTGCTATAGAAACAATATCGTATTACCCTTATCCTAAATAAACTACTGTCAGAGCTGCTGTTATAGGAAATGAATCAACTTCTGATGACTCCTCGCAGCTGGTGTGTCGGCGTTTGGCAATTTTTCCTGCGATAAAAGCGTCGTGTAACTTTGCAGACGCACAAAGTTTTGTGATAAATTTAAGCTTCATTTGCATTATGAAGCAATACTTATCTGTCAAACGTTTACACTCCGCAATGCGCTGCTGTTATATAATAATCGATCTCTGAACAGATGAAAACCTTGTATGATGTTATATATTTCCTCTAACATCGCTGACAGGCTGTGATGTTAGTGATGTGTTTTTGTAAAATCTCCAGTGCTCAGTGTGTATTTGTATTCTCTTCCTTTAGAGCCTTTCCCTCCATCCGTCCTGTCTCTTCGAGTAAACACCTGTCATGGCCGGACCTCTGCGTGACGCCTGGCGGCCATCATGTCCTCGAACGCTCCTTGCGCATTCACAGAAAGCGTTTGTCAGTGCAGACACCAAGTCCTGAAAAGACCCCTTGAGAAAATGAGGTGGTTTTGAGTGCTGCTTCATCTCGTCTCTGGAGTTTCACGTCCAGAATAAAACAACTGCAGCCATCGAAAGTCAGGAATAAAACTCTCGGGGACGTGCTGTTGTGGGAAAATAACCCATGATGCAGTGCAGTGATGAAGTGGAGTCTCTGAGTGTTTTATTCCTCTTACGCCGCAGGAATATTTTTCTAGGTGCGTCATACTATGTCCATTTATACTTAGATTGAACGTAGCCCCTTTGAACGAGCTGTTGCTATGGAAACAATAACGTATTAGAGAATTAATATAAGCCTGTAATTTGCAGCTGTGCTACTGTCAGAGCTGCTGTTATAGAAAATGAATCAGATTGAAGAATTAACAGCGCTGTGTGTAATTATATTGAACTAAATCTGATTTCCAGCCTGGGGTGTGTATCTGCACTTCCTGTGCCTCTGTACGCTTCAGGTTCTCTCCGAACATGTTCTCTTTACACCGAGGAACTCGTTATCTGTGTGGACTGGCTGATGTTTTGGCCATACAGCTGTAACCTGCTTCTTGAACAGCTATAAAGACCGAATGCAGAGCGGATCATGGTCATGTGACTTTATAATTCACACTTTGCATATTCATGTGTGACCTTTTTCAACTCGTCTCATTAAATTGCAATAATTCTCCTGAAAGAGGATTTTTATGAGGTAATTTTTTTCTCTAGACAAGCTCACAGACCGGGTTTAGCATGAACATACTGTCATGTGAAAAAATAAGTACACCCCACAGAAATTGTTGGCTTTTTTTGACATATTTGGACGAGCAAACATTTGATCGTCTTTTGTAACGACGCCTGTTAATGAAGTTGATGTACTTGAACAAAACCACAAGGAAAAATAGCTTTGTCAATCGTTTATTCAACAGAAATATCAATAGATGTGATATTCTTCTGTGGAAAAAGTAAGTACACCCTTGGTCTCTGAAGCTAGTATTACCCCCTTTGGCAGAAATAACTTCTTATAGGTGTTCTGCCTGAAGCAACCCCAAACCATAACATTTCCACCACCGTGCTTCACAGTTGGTATGAGGTGCTTCTCCTGAAAAGCTGTCTTGGTTTGCGCCAAACATGTCTGCTGTTACTGTGGCCAAACAACTCTATCTTTGATTGTTCTGTCCAGAGCACATTATTCCAAAAGGCCTGGTCTTTGCCTGTATGCTCATCGGAAAACTGTAGTCCTGCAAAGGCTTTTTCCTGACACGCCTCCCATGCAGGTCAAATTTGTGTCTCTTTCTGATTGGAGAAGCATGCACTTTCACACCAACAGCTGTGAAACCTACGACCAGATCCTGTGATAAAACTGTGTGGTTCTTGGAGACTTTTTTTGCATCAGACGGTCTGATCTTGGGCTGAATTTGCTGGAACGGCCAGTCCTAGAAAAAATTGGCAGTCGTTTGAAATCTGCACCATTTGTAGATGATTTTCCGTACAGTGGAATGTATTTCAAATAAATTGGAGATCTTTTTAAACCCCTCGCCAGACTCATTGGCATCCACAACCTTTTTTTTTTCTGAAGGCCTTACAGAACTCTTTAGATCTTGGCATGATGACATCACACACCTCAATAACAAAGGGAACACCAGACACTAGATATGAGAGGGGTATAAATAAGACCGGTTCCACCTGCACTCCCTAAGTAGGTTCTAATCACCGGTACCCGATCTTCAACACCAGAATTTTATGGATTTGAAGGTGTGATAAATGTAGGGGTGTATATACTTATTTTTTCATATGACTGTAAGTGACAAGAGAAGCTGATTTGTTTCCACAACATTAACTATAGCTACAGTACAAATGGGTTAAAAAAAAAAAAAACCCCAACAACACTAGGACACGATGTCCATTAATCAAGTTAAAATGAAAAACATGAACAAATTGCTGTGGTATAAAAGGCATTTTCCAAAAACCCCACAGAGCTGTCGTAGCATTCATGCGGATAAATTTATAAAAAGCCTAAAATTAACCCTACATTCAAATTAAATGAACTTTTCTCTTTTATTCATGTTTTCAGGATTGAATTCTTTTCTTCCTGGTTTTGTTTTTCACATTAAGGTTCGAGAAAGCTTCGCGTGTACAGATCTCCAGAAGTACAGCAGCAGAATAGAACGAAGGAATGTTTCTTCACGCTCGAGAACATGAACTCGTTTTCTGTCTGCAGAAAGACAGAATTCCAGAAGATGCAGCTGGTGTTGATAAACCAGGAGCAGTATTTTCTTCAGCTACATTTCGAGAAGGAGTGAAGATCTCAGACGATCAGAGAATCCATTTCCATTCCACAGGGAGTGCATTTACGCTCCTAAAGAATCTCCTGCGTGCTTTAGGCTTCACTTAAAGCCACGTGACGGTGAGGAACATCATCAGTGGCTCTGCAGCACATCTCTCATCTCTCCACCTGGCCCTCGAGAGGTGAAATCGTTTACCTCTGCGCTGCTGTGTTCAGATGGTGCTGGAGAAAGAAACCTGGCCGTGTAATTGCTCCATTACGTCCTAACATGCTTAATTAGAACACTTCGGCTAAAGACCGATTGGCTTCTGTCTCCATCTCTCTACTCTCGATTATTTTTTCTTTTCTGAGACTCATTTGGATCTCAGATGGACTTCAATTCATGTTGGAAAAAGGCATTTATAACCCAAGGCTTAACGCAATCCTACTGAAAACAACATTTTTAACACCATTACTGTGTCATAACAGCGCTATTCATACTTATTCATTTCTAACGGCCGTTTTTACTCTGGTTTCCGCTGCAGCTGTACAGTGCAAATGAAGTAAAATGTCTCTGTGTTCAGTGGTTAATGATACAAGCACCATACATGGACATTAACACACATTACAGATGAGTAATAAGCGGTAGACACACAGCGTCAGGGTTGCCAGGTCTGTATAAAACCAACAAAATAAAGATCCTAGTTCAAACCTCTAAACCTCCGAAAGCTTGAATTAAACTCGTGATTTTTATTGTTAAATATATTGGAATATTAGGGGCGCACGGTGGATTAGCGGTTAGCACGTTCACCTCACACCTCCAGGGTCGGGGGTTCGATTCCCACTGTGACCCTGTGTGTGTGCGGAGTTTGCATGTTCTCCCCGTGCTGCGGGGGTTTCCTCTGGGTACTCCGGTTTCCTCCCCCAGTCCAAAGACATGCATGGTAGACTGATTGGCGTGTCTAAAGTGTCCGTAGTGTTCACTACTCCGGGTTCCCCGTGACCCTGAAGAAGGATAAGCGGTAGAGGATGGATGGATATTGGAATATTTACAAATTAATATCACACGATATATTTAATTTTAAACAAGGTCCGAACACATCTAGACAACATAAAATAGAACCTTTTGTATCAGACCACTCAATTTTCAGGTGAGCAAAAGTATAGGAACGGATAAGTCTTGAAGTCAATTAAAGTAAATAGCACTTAATATTTGGCTGCATGTCCCCATAACGTCACCAAACTGGGCTAACCCTAACCCTGGGTTACCCAACCCCAACCCCAACCCAATCGCTACAAGGCGGTCCATTCAGAGTCACGGTTTTCTTGATGCGGCTTTCTTCACATCCCAGCTGCTCCAGGATATTCCGTGTCGATTTCCATCAAGTGCAGATTTTGAGATTTGTGAACACAGAGATCCTCTCGTGCTGATTGTAATGTTTATTCACACAGCTCACAGTAACACGTTCAACAAATAATAAATCCTCGCCGATTAGCAATTCCAAGCAGCTCACAGAGAGAAGTGGAATATTCTTCATTTGCACTGCAGACCTCAGTGAGTCACTGCACATGACGGGGAACACCATCGCTCAGCCCTTTCCTGTCAGCTCTGTTTACTCCTGTCTCTTTACGCTAGAGTTATAACAACAACAACAACATCAATAATAGCATGCACGTAATAAAAGGCAAGATGGAGTTCAAATAAGAACAAAACTAAGCGTATAAATAAATATAAATATACTTTTATTACATTTCATTTTATACAATTTTTTCATCATAAAAAATAACACAAATGTGCAAAGAATTTTGAAATAATGAACTACAATAATAGCTACACTTAAAGTATGAATATAAATCATAAAATATACATTAATATAAAATTGATTTGAAAGTCTCCAGTGCTGTATGCAAATAAAGTACAAAAGCCCCGCCTCCACCGCTGAAATAGCGCTATTACACCAACATTATATTCTGAACAGGTTTTCTCGCTGCCTTTAATCACTGTTATGCTTGATGTTTCATTCCAACAGGGCTCTTTGCTCTTTGCTCATATCCGTATAATTGGTTTTTATTCCAACCAATCAGGAGCCACCCCCGAGTCCACTTAATTCATTAACTCACCCTGGTCCTCTAACAGATCCTACTGATCTGGAACAAAAACCTGAGTTTATTCCTCGCTATAATTACTTCCCTTCCACACACCTTTATCACCAGTACTGTTATTCACATTGACCTTTCTACCACTGAATTATTCACTTCAGGGTCACGACCTCGCTACGGGTTAGCTACAAAATGGCCGAAGCCGCTTTTGTGTTCTTGAGATAGCAGTAATTAGGCCTAGCTGTATGCTAATACCATCTAGCGATATGGCTTTGAGCTTCGGACATCTTACGAACAGAGACACACACACAAGACCTTCAATGTGTGTAATAACGATGCAGGAACCAATCTCCAGAACAAGTCAAACAAAGAAATCAATCAAAATTCTATACAGGATTTTTATTCACTTCCTACGAGGAGATTATTCTAAAAACAGATAAAATGATGCAAAGCGCACACTCAGATATAGACCCATCAAGGGTTCTGTGGTGTTTCCCTATCAGGACGCTATCCAAGGACAGTAGAACCCTTTTCTGGAAGACAAGAACCCGTCGTTATCAAATAAACCCTTAAAGAACCCACGAGGAACACGTTTTCTCTAAGATTCTATTAAATACCAAGATATTCCCTCACTCATCTTCTACGGAGTTCTGTGTAGAACCTTACAAGTGTTTCTCTATCAGAGACGGTTCCATATAGAACCCTTACTTATCGAACAAACCCTAAAATAACTCTTGAAAAACTGTTTGGATAATTAAGAATCTGTAGCTTCCTAAAAGGGTTCTTGGAGCCACATGAAATGGGGGAACACTTTGGTGTGAACCTGTAAGGGGAGAACATCTTCAGAGTGTGTAATTCTTTATCCTTATTAAAGCCTCATGATGATGAATACATTGCCATGGTAACCTTATCTCCATCACCAATCGACAACGTGCGGAACTCCGCCCACTCTTTTATATGTCGATGTTCTTGATGATAGTTCACCTAGAGCAGAGCCGGAACCGTTATCGTGACAGCTCGAGAGAGAACCCAGTGCTAATGAACAGATAATCATTTCTCTCAGGAGGAATTTTAGCATAATGAGAATTTCCTCTCTCTCTCTCTCTCTCTCTCTCTCTCTCCATCTCCATTCTCCCTTTCACCCGTTTCTTATCTCAGCTGCAGAACCGACGCAGTGTGACGCAGTCTGAATTTCCCTGAAGGAAAGGCGTATCAGACGCTTCCATACTGAGGAAGAAGCATAAGGAGAACTCGTCTCCGCTGTAATTTGACATGTGATGGAACTTTAACGTTAAAATGAGCGAGAGATCTGTTTACAGTCATCATATCTCTCAAATCGCTTACATATTCTCTCTTTAAAGAGCGTCCCAATAGTTTATACGTTATTTATTCGTCCCACAGTGCAGTTCTTTCTGAACGCTGGTTTCTGATTGGTCAGGAGGTGTTGATTAATGGTCTAACAGCAGCTCTGACAGTAGGTCAGGAATATATTAATGCACCCGTTCTAATACGTTATCGTTTCTATGGAGATGTTTACTGTATGGAACACGGATGGAAGGAGTCTCCAGTGTCAGCGCTCTGTAGCAGTCAGAGGTAAAGCTATAACTTTAAGGTTTCAGATGAGTTCATGCTTTTCGGTTTCTTGGCAATGTGACAAGCTGCGATTTTGTCTTATTAACTTCGAGGGAGAGAAAGCGAGGCTGGTGAGGGAACGATCTGTTTATGTCTGGGATCACTTTCTGCTTTTAGACATTTTAACAGGGTTTGTTGGTAAAGGTTTCTTCATAAAGGCGTTGTTCTCATTTATGAAGAAAGGGGTTCAGTTGAGGAACCTTAAAATTGTAGAGTTCTTTTCAAAAATAATTTGTAAACATATGTTCTATAAAAAAAAATTCATAAATGTTTTCTAAGAATTGAGAAATGTATAATGTATTGTTGAGTGGGTGGAGCTAGTGGAAGAATCTCTCAGAATGTTCTTGGTGAAATGACTGTTCGCTTCATTGTGCATCATACATTTGTAAATAATAATAATGATAATGGCAGTGATTTCTGTGACGTCATTCTTCATTTAGAAGCTCTTTATTTATTATTTATTAGTGTAGTGAAGTGCGCAGCCTCATTTCCCGAATTCCTTCATGCATGCTCATCCATGGAGAATCTTTTTTTCCATCTCCACTCTGTGTGCTGTAATGAAGTGATTATCTAATCCTAATGTCGGATCGATTGAAGCCCATCTGAACTTGTTCCTGTGTCAGCGGCCGCGTTTCAATCAATCAGGCGGGTTTTTCATTCCTGCGGTTGCGCAAACGCGTCACACACACACACACACACACACACACACACACACACGCGCGCAGAGAGAGAGAGAGAGAGAGAGAGAGTGTGTGTGTGTGTGTGTGTGAGAGAGAGAGAGAGAGAAAGAGAGAGAGAGTGTGTGTGTGTGTGTGAGAGAGAGAGAGACTCACAGCCTCGGGCAACTCACGAATTAATCCTGTGTCCTTCCCTTCAGCACATCACACCTCCTCCTCCTCCACTTCTCCTCCTCCACCTCTCCTCCTCCACTTCTCCAGGTTCCTCACATCTCACCAGTTCGGGATTTTTGTGCCCGATGCGCGGAGCCGGTGCGCGTCCCCGCGTCTCCGCGCTCTCCAAACACACCACCGGAGCGCTTTTCTGTGCGTTATATCAAGTTTTTAAACTTCCTCTCATTCTTTCAGCTTTTCTTCTTTTGTTTCCTCCTGGAAATGGTTTCCTCACAGAACGCTTCCAATGTGACCGGGAATTGGACGAATCAGTTCGCGCAGCCGCCGTGGCGCGTGGCTCTGTGGTCGGTGGCGTACAGCTCCATCCTGGCGGTGGCCGTGTTCGGGAACCTGGTGGTCATGTGGATCATCGTGGCGCACCGCAGGATGCGCACCGTCACCAACTACTTCCTGCTGAACCTCGCCTTCTCCGACGCCTCCATGGCCGCGTTCAACACGCTCATTAACTTCATCTACGCCGTGCACGGGGACTGGTACTTCGGCGAGGCGTACTGCAAGTTCCACAACTTTTTCCCGGTTACCTCCGTGTTCGCCAGCATCTACTCCATGACCGCCATCGCTGTGGACAGGTAGGAGGAGTTCTGGTTCTGGTTCTGGTGCCAAACTGTAGCGCTCAGTCCAGTGTATAATGTTCATCAGTGTTCAAACTCTGTTCAGGGAAAATAAATACAGAAAATAAGTAAGGAGTGAAATATCCAGGATGATGTAAAGTAGGTCAGTGTTTTATTCCTCTTATACCAACAATTACAATTTTATTTATTAAAATAACTAAAAGCATAAACTCCTCTGTCCTGAAGATTTCAGAAAACATAAAGTTACAGCTTCACCTCTGACTGAAAAACCCTCATCATATCACTGATTTTTAATCCAACTGCGACCAGTGATTGGTTGTCGGGAATAATGGCGATCAGTGATTGGTTGTCGGGAATAATGGCGATCAGTGATTGGTTGTCGGGAATAATGGCGATCAGTGATTGGTTGTCGGGAATAATGGCGATCAGTGATTGGTTGTCGGGAATAATGGCGATCAGTGATTGGTTGTCGGGAATAATGGCGATCAGTGATTGGTTGTCGGGAATAATGGCGATCAGTGATTGGTTGTCGGGAATAATGGCGATCAGTGATTGGTTGTCGGGAATAATGGCGATCAGTGATTGGTTGTCGGGAATAATGGCGATCAGTGATTGGTTGTCGGGAATAATGGCGATCAGTGATTGGTTGCTGGGAATAATGGCGATCAGTGATTGGTTGTCGGGAATAATGGCGATCAGTGATTGGTTGTCGGGAATAATGGCGATAAGTGATTGGTTGTTGGGAATAATGGCGATCAGTGATTGGTTGTCGGGAATAATGGCGATCAGTGATTTGTTGCTGGGAATAATGGCGATCAGTGATTGGTTGTCGGGATTAATGGCGATCAGTGATTGGTTGTCGGGAATAATGGCGATCAGTGATTGGTTGTCGGGAATAATGGCGATCAGTGATTGGTTGTCGGGAATAATGGCGATCAGTGATTGGTTGTCGGGAATAATAGCGATCAGTGATTGGTTGCTGGGAATAATGGCGATCAGCGATTGGTTGTCGGGAGTAATGGCGATCAGTGATTGGCTGTTGGGAGTAATGGCGATCAGTGATTGGTTGTTGGGAGTAATGGCGATCAGTGATTGGTTGTTGGGAATAATGGGATCACCTTTAAAAACACTGTAAGGGACACAGTTTAGACCTTTAAGGACTGCTGAGGTGCCTTTTACTCTAAAACCTAATTAAAGCTACAGCACTTGCATTCACCAAAGCTAATATATACTGCACATATTAAAGGTACTAATGGTTCCTTTATTTCTGACAGTGTAACCTATAAATGTATTTTATATCCTATATGTATTGGCACCCCACTACCTGGGACCTCTATGGAGCTGCTGCTGATATGAACTTGGTGTTGGTTCAGTCTCAGTATTAGTAGTAGTAGTAATAGTGTGTGTGTGTGTGTGTGTGTGTGCGTGTGCGTGGTGCCGGAAGGGTTTCCTGAAACTGCTGCCATTTTATTGCTACATCAGTCTTTTTATATTTTATACATCACACACACACATGTAATGATGCTCAGATTATCCCACATTATCCAGCCCTAATAATTTATTTACCAAATCCCCAGGGGTTGAAATCTCTCTCTCTCTCACACACTCACACACACACACACACACACACACACACACACACACACAGACTCCCGCAGCAGATGTGTGTTGTCACTACAGAAGCAGCAGCATTATCTGTATGAGAAAACACAATTATTGTTCTGATTGAAACACACTGTGGAGATTTCAGCTTCTGTGGAGTTACAGACATCCCGAGCTCCTCTGGAAAGGAAACTTTCTGTCCTTTCGGTCCTGCAGGAAAGGACTTCACCAAAAGTAGACAATTAAGTACAAAAATAAAAAGTGTCAAATGTGGTGGTGATTATTCAAACATAAGTGTACACATATATCTCTGTGTGTATAATCTGACCTAAAAACAAACAGATCTTATGTTTAGATTTTTTAAATTTCAGTGTGTGTGTGTGTGTGTGTGTGTGTGTGTGTGTGTTTAATAGTCATTTCAATTCAGTGAATTCCTTCCTCTTCTAGTTGCGACCAACTCTCTGTCTGATGTCTTGAGGTTTTGCTTCAGTATTTGTAGATAATCCTCCTTCCCCACGATGCAGTCTGTTTCCTGAAGTGCACCAGCTCAATCTCCAGCACAGACACACACCATGATGCTGCCAACCCCGTGCTTCACAGCTGCGATGGTTTTTCCTCCATACATAGCGCTGATCATTACAGCCAAACAGTTCCGTTTTTGTCCTCCAAATCGACAGGACTTCAGTCTTTCAGGTCATGATGATGTCATGAACTCATTTCATGATGGATGTACATACTTTGGTACCTGATGCCTCCAACACCTTCACCAGTTCCTCTGTTGTTGTCTTCGGGTTCAGTTGAACAATTTTGTACCCGGGAGTTAATTCGAGCCTTTTTCCTGAACGATGCCGTGCCTGTGTCCTTCCCGAGATGTTTATACTGCATGCAGTGGTTTGTACGGTTGCTCGTGGTATCTTCAGTTGTTTGTAAATTGCTCCTGAGAAGAAACTGGACTTGTGGAGGTCTGAGTTCTTGGCTGAGTTGCTTGGATTTTGCCATGAGGGGCAGAAAGGCCAACTGGTCCTCATCAGCAGCCACATGTGCACTCCTAATTCACTCCTAATTATGACAATGAGCCAAACAGAAGCTTCTGAAAGTCATTACAGCAATTTCTGGAAACTGTTTAAAGAGACAGAAGCTCGGTGTGGAACAAGGTACGACTCTTTCCATTCTGATGAAATCTGTTTTACAGCAGAAAACATCACACTGCAGGAGTAAATTATGTGGTTTACGATTTGATGGACAGCGCGGTCACGGTCAGCTCTGAGTGGAATTTTGTGTGTTTGAGTGTGTGAGAGGACACTTCAGTAAATCACCTGCGTACGCTGGACACACGCGGAAAAGATGGTGGCCAAGGCATCTCCTGATAGCAGAGTAATGAGCACAAGAACCATTATTGAATTATCCAGACATGTGTGATGATGAAGTGATGATGAAGTGATGATGGAGCGATGGTGGAGCGATGGTGGAGTGATGTTGTGATGGTGGAGTGATGTTGTGATGGTGGAGTGATGCTGTTGTGATGTTGGAGTGATGATGTTGTGATGTTGTTGTGATGATGTAGTGATGTTGTGATGTTGTTGTGATGATGGGGTGATGGTGGAGCGTAGCAGCGTGAGCAGTGTGAGGATCTGATGATGACCTATTTTTAGCTGTTTGTGTTGTAGATCTGTGGTGTGGAGACAGAGATGCAAAAACCTCATCATCTGTCACACTGACAACCCGAATTACTGCAATATGACAGACACACCAATTACAGACTCACACACACACACACACACATAACTACACAAGCATGTAAAGTAAATTCTCTGATCAGGTGTTTAAAGTTAATTTAGTCTTTTTTTAACGTTTTAAGATTTATAGTCTAAATATGAAAGAATTAAACTCGCTCTGATCAGGGCGCAACCATGGTATGGACACTGGGGGGTCCAAGCCCCCCCCCCCTAACATCCAAAGTTTGATACTGAAAATTTGCAGATTTAGAGCATAGTTGTAGGATTACAGTTAGCGTTTGAATTCAGGAGATGTCTGAGTGACAGAAGCTCCCACAGCATGGGGAAATTGTAGGGTGCTGTTTACGTCCTGTTGGTGGATGTATTCTCTGCTCCACAACCTACCATGAAACCCACCACACCAAGCAGAGGCGAGATAAGATGTGTGCAGGCGAACCACACGCGCTAACATTTAAACACGCAATCACGACGTTTAAACAGACTCAGAAAGGACGGCTACCTATGAAACTAACTTCAACACTATATATGTTGTAAATACAGTTTCCCCACGGATGATTCCAAGCAGTGCTGCGCTGCCTGCATCGTGACCAGGTACCAAACTGAAATATATTAAAAAGGAATAGATATAAATAAATAGAATAGATGAAGAAAAGACAGATCCGTTGGCAGGGTTCATTAAAGGGGGACATATAGGAAATATGTTGTACTGTATATTGGGGGGACAGAGTGGTATTTCCTCAACATTGGGGGGGACACGACCCCCCAAAGAATGCGTGGTTACGCCCATGGCTCTGATTTTTGCATTTACAGGATACGAATTGTGGCATGCAAGTTGTTGTGAAGTGTGAAACTGTTTACTTTTAACTTCAATACAAATATAAAATATCCTCATTAACACACTTTTATGTAATATTTATGATGTTTGGTGGTCAGTGGGTTTTTGGTCTTTAAGGGCATGGACATTTTTATTTATGTATTTTATTTAAATCCCAGAATATGTTCAATAATCTCCATGTTCCTGGTGAAGGCACAGGACGAGTTTCCGTACGTCCGAGTGCGGGTGTAAACGGGGGATTGACACGTGAGCTGATGAGATATCGGAGTGTTAATAGCGCTGGGATAACGCTCTCAGGTACACGAGGTTCAGTCCGGCTCTCTGTCTGGTTTCATCAACGTGGACAACTTCATCAACACACACGAACGTTTACTCTCAATCAGTGTTCATCACCGCAGCGCTGATTATAACGTCAGATTCCATTTAACTCCAGACAGCTCAGGTTAAACCGCACCGTGACTCTACGGCGTCTACATCGTCTCCTCTCCACCGCCGCGGAATAGAAAACGTCCCTCTGAATATTAACATCACTGACACGACCCCGAGAAGCGCTGAGGCCTCCAGGTTCTCGATCCGAACGCTGCCCACGTGCGTTCCACGTTTGAACGCAGACGAAAATGAAATCTTGCACTATGATGCATCTCGGCGTCTTTAGATAAGTCTCGGTTAGGGGTCGGTTAAGTGCTCACGGAAGAGGTGGGTCGTTTTTTTGAAGATAGTGATGGATTCTGCGGTCCGGATTGAGGTTAGAAGTTCATTCCACCACTGAGGGACAGTCAGCTTGAAGGTTCTGGAAAGGGACCTCCGGCACTATACCAGGTGTGGGTCGTTAACCGATCGCGGGTTGCTTGAGGGAAAATAAACCTCATGGAATGTGCTGAGATAGGGAGGTGCTGCTCCAGACAAGGTCTTGGCGATCATCAAGGCCTTGGCGAGCGGCTACAGGAAGCCAGCGGAGGGAGTTGGAGACGGGTGTGACGTACGTCCTTTTGATCTGTGAAGACGAGGCGTGCTGCTGCACTCTGAATCGTCTGACTGAAAATAAAAAAAAGAGCAATAAAGAAATAACAAGTAAGAGAAAGAAAGAAAGAAAGAAGAGACAGGAATGAAGGAGAAAAAATGAAAGAAAGGGAAAAAGGAAGAAAGACGATCTGAAAAAAAGGACACATAAATGTCTCCAGATACCACGTTATCATCCTGTCAGATCAAAACATCTGCATGCTGGATGTGATTACTTGAAGCTGCTGAGCCTAATTTGTGACATCACAACCCATGCTTTTACATAGCTCCGCCCCCCAAATGTACTTTAATTAGAAGAATGTGTACAGATTTGATGTAAACAGCTGAGTGTGTGGAATCAGCGTGAAGACTCGGTGAAGAGGAAGAAATATTTAAACATCGTGTGTTTGAGGTGCCGTTTCGTTTTTTTTTAAAGAATGAATTTGAAAGCTTCGATGTTGCGTAATTGCGTTTTCCGCTTTCAGGAAACGTCAGCGTCGAAATGTAGTGATGAAGCACGTGCCCTCCGTGTGTGTGTGTGTGTGTGTGTTTATCTCAGGGTCTCTCGGGTGCTTAGCCACTTCTGCGCTGGCGAAGAATCAGTGCTCCTTCATGAGTCGCTGCACACCAGAGAGCCGTGTAACATACAGAACAAATTCCACACTGCGGGGGAAATGTCTCAAATAAATAAATAAATAAATAAATAAATGAATAATAAAACACATGAAATTAAATATACATTAATATTTCTCTTGGAGGGTCTAATTCACTTTAATTCACATTACTACATTTTCTTCTCCTGTGTGTGTGTGTGTGTGTGTGTGTGTGTGTGTGTGTGTGTGTACACAGGTATATGGCCATAATTCACCCTCTGAAGCCTCATCTCTCAGCCACGGCCACTAAAGTGGTGATCGTGTGCATCTGGGTGTTGGCTGTGGTGCTGGCGTTCCCGCTCTGCTTCTTCTCCACCGTCAAGAAATTACCCATGAGGACTGTGTGCTACGTGCCGTGGCCTCAACCTGAAAAAGACTCCTTCATGTGAGAATCACTTACATCCTGACTTCATTCCAGTATGCAAATGCAGCTAGGAGAGATGTGTATAATAGCTTTTTATTTGTTTATTCATAAAGAAAATAGTTTCTCGTGGGTTCTTTGGATAGTTTCGAGTTATTAGCTCTGTGAAGGGGTTCTACTGGGACGAGCCCTTTACACGGAACCTTTTTTCCCGAGATTTTTCCAAGAATGTTGTTCTTCTGAGCTTTTTTCTTCTTATTTTTGTTTGTGTGTTTGATTGGTTTGGTAAGAACCACCACATGAACGGAATGATTATTTATTTTCGAATGACTTGTTTTTAAAAGAGAATTTGTTTCTGTGGTTCGGCAGGTACCATATCATCGTGATGTTTCTGGTCTACATGCTGCCTCTAGTGGTGATGGGAATCACATACACCATCATCGGCATGACGCTGTGGGGAGGAGCGATCCCCGGAGACTCGTCAGACAATTATCACGGGCAACTACGCGCCAAGAGGAAGGTCTGTGGATCAAAAACATCTGCTTTCAGATACTGGTTATTAGAAAACCGAGTATTATGAAAATGAGCAAAAACAAATATGAACAAGATGTGCAATAAACGATATTTAGAGAGTAGATACGAAGGGATGCTGTTCAAACAGATTTAGAATGAAAGCTATTGGTCGTTTCTCCAGGTTTTTTGAGTAGGATGCCAATAATTCTGGAGTTGACTCTCATGTGAACGGCTTCAATAGCTGAGTAATGAATTTTTAGATTCGTGGTTTGTAGCTAGCGATGTAAATTGTGCAGCCGTGTCAGACTTCCCGAGCGCCAGCAGGTAAATCCCGGCTAAAGAGAAACCGTCAAAGTGACCGACATAAAAGATGTGGTGGAGTGATGAGAGATTTTTTTCTTTCTAGTGAAACTGCGTCGCACTGGTGCCCGAACCCAAAAGAGCAATCTACACGCTATCGGTGCGACTGTTTCCAAGTGGAACAACAACTAATCCCCGAATTTGAACGGAGCCCCAGTGAAACTCGCAACACCCGAGTTGTCTTTGAACTGAAGATATTTCCTGCAGTCTTCTCTCCATCTGAGAGCCCTTATCTTCTCCTCCTTCTTGAAGTGCTACTGGAGAACCTCATCTACACCTCTCAGACAGCAGAGCACTGTGCAGAGACCTCGACAACACCAACCTCATCAACCTCCTCGTCTCGTGTCTGGAATGAGACCGGCTGATTGTTTTTGGAGTAGCGACGAGTCCGTGCCTTCGCGTCTTCGCTTCGAAGCTGCACCACGCGCCGGCCGTCTCTCTTTCGAAAGTCCGATCTCTTTCAGATGAGAAAAGCGCGAGGCAGAGATATCTCATTAGCACCGAGATCTGGTTTTAATTATGCGCGAGGAAGTAATTAGGAAATCCTTAAACGGCTGTTATCAAGGAGACGGTGATACGCACGATTCTCTCGTGATTAGAAATGAATAGAGTCATTACTCTTCACGGATTCAGTTTGTTTTTGGGTTTTTTTGTTGTTGTTGTTTTGTGGTTGAATAATTTATTCTCACTCACTTTAAAACGTTACCATCTGAACGCTTGTGTCACTTCATGTTTCCGTCTCTGAGAAGCAACCAGTCATCGGATTGGGACCGACATGTTGGGAGCAGGAACTGGAACTGAGGACAGGAACCTGTTTCCAAACAGGAAAGAAAGCAAAATGGTCCTTGGGATTTTAGTCGAGTTTTATTTCTAACAAATCGAGAAAAGACAGGAACAGCCACGTTGACGATCCTTTTTTTTCCCTCAGAATGACTGACAGAAAGGGTTTTATTTACCAATAAAAGGTTTAATCACAATAAGACAGAGTATAACTGCAAACAGCGATCAGCGGGGTCCAAGCACGTTTCACAAATATTGCCTCTGATGACTCGTTAACTATAAAGAGACCCATCACGAGTCGCAGCTGTTTAACAAAATTAAGCTCCGCCCACATTTGCATACAGCGGCCATTTTCTTCACAAATCTGAGCATGTTTTAGTTATTATATCACCGCTCAAAAATCTTAGGAGTATTTCGCAAAATAGGTGTGGCTCATTATGTAAATCAGCTTGGAATATATGTGGGCGGAGCTCAAGTAGTTCTTGAGTATTTTTATGCCACGATAATCTGTCTTTCCTGAGTAGAGCGAAGGCGTTCTCTCTACTCGGGGGATTCGGTTGGTCTGCACTTAGTGCTTGGCCCCCTGAAAAGTTTCAGAAGTGACGCAATCGAACTGATTTGAAGTTTTGTATTTTGTCAGGGGAAAGTTCTGGTTCTTTGAACAACCTGGGAGTTTCTCTAATCTCAGGAACTCTGTTTTCTGTGAGCGTAAATCAATTATAATACCTTTTACCTTTCACCGACTCTGCGGGCACTCGATCATTCTGTAGTCAAATCCCAACGCAGCTTCCTGCAGACGGACGCTAAAGTGAGATCGACGCGCTCGGCTTCTAAACGCGCCACGAGCAGAAAGAAAACATTGACAGCGGACAAAACATTTATCCCTTTACTCGATTTCATTACTCTGAAGCGCGCGCCGCCGCCGTCTCCTGTTTACCTGTCACCCTTTCAAAACACTCCGCATTCAGGGACACAGTCAGCGTCTCATCCTGGATATTGTCTGGTTTTATTGCTTTTCCACCACACACACACACACACACACACACACACACACACACACACACACAGCCCTTAAAAAGACAGAAAGAAATCACTAAGAGGTCTCTGCATATCTTCCCTCTCTGATCAGCGGCTGTCACTCACAGCGCTCCGACTCGATGAAGTAATGTCGCTCATTACACACGCTGGAATTGCCTGAGATCTTCTCTGCAGTCCTCGACTCACTACCATGTTCCTTCCTTTCCTCGTCTGTGTGTGAGTGTGTGTGTGTGTGTGTGTGTGTGTGTGTGTGTGTGTGGAGAAGCAGACAGGTCTCAGACTTGCTGAACACTTTCCACTTTAGAGGATAATTAAGAAGACGTGAAAGCAGGAACAGGTTCTTCCTCTGAAATGGTTTTTTAATCACACGAGGAGATGAGGAGATGAGTTCCTCCTGCAGTACAGCTGGAGGTCTTTGCTGTGTTTATAGATCTGAAGAAACGTCGAGAAGGAAGGGTCAGGTGTCTCTTTCCTCTCTGCGTTCGGTCTCTGTGAGGAGCGTGAATGAAACGGATTTGAAGATAGACGGACGCCGCCGCACGTTATTGACATTTCTGAAGAAAAGACGCCATGAAGCCCGAGCCGGTGTTTTACTTTGAACAATCGGTGATGTAAGACAGGCGCGTTTCGGCTTCCACGACTGTATACGATCGGCTCCATAATTATTGGCACCCTCTGTAAAGATGTGATATAGCCGTGGTTATAAAAAGGGAAAAGGTTCTTTAGAGCAGTGACAGAATAATCTTTTTGTTTTTCTGAAGAACCTGAAGAACCTCAGTGAATACTGTAGATCTTTACCACAGGACCATAGAGGAGACATTTTGGGTTCTAAGTGGAGGGATCTTTAGACTGATGTCATAAAACACTATTTTTGGTTCTCTGAATAACGTTTCAGTGAGTGAGGCCATTGGGAAATGTTTTAGTGGACGGTTCTTTGGAGGAATATTCTGGGTTTTGTAAAGAGATATTTTTTGGTTCCTTAAAGAACACATTAATGGAATTTTTTAGAACAGTGCCATAGAATAAATATTTTCAGTTCCCTAAAGAACCTTCCACTTTTTTTCAGTGGTCACTTTTTAAAAAAGAAACCCTTTTTGTCGATGCCACAAATGTAAAAAATAAACTAAAAATCAGCTTAAATTCTTTCTTTCTTTCCTTTTGCTTCCTTCCTTGGAAGGAAATTTTCTTTCTTTCTTTCTCACTCTTCAATGTTTTCTTTCTTCTTCTTTCGTTTTTTATCTTATAGATGGTTCTTCTGTGGTCCGTCTACTGATGGGTTCTTTATAGACCAAAATCATCCTCCCTTATTTCTTGTGCTTGTAAAAAATAATATAGAATACTAAAACAATAAGTATTTGCGTACGTGTTAGTGAGGTAGCAGTTATTTCTGAATCTATAGCTAGAAGTCGAGCTGCATTTGAAATGAATTTTTATCAGATTACGGCTGCGGGACGTTCTTGCGGGACGTTCTTGCGGGACGTTCTTGTGGGACGTTCTCCTTTTTGATTTGTACACAGTAGGTCACTCGGTTCTTCCTGATCAGACGTCTCTCTCTGTTTTCCTCTCGATAAAGTCTTATCAGTTCATGACTGTGCTGAGCTTGTAGATCACACACAACACCGAAACACAATCAGCTAATCTACACTGCTCATCAGGGAGTCTCACACACACACACACACACACACACACACACACACACACGGTGCACAGGTCCGTTTCTGTCCAGAGATATTTTCCGTTCAGTGCCCCTGAAGGCGGATAAAGAGAAAAAAGTCATAAACACATGACTTTGATGTTTATGGTCTGTTTATGAGGATTTTACAAGCTCAGCGTCGCCTCTCTGCTCCTTCATCACGCTGCCACTCGAGTAGGAGAGCAGCTCTGGGACACGGATTAAAAAAAAAACAACCCTCGAGTGATTCCGGGTGAAGAATACTGATCACGATCCAACACACAGCGTACACACGCCTCACCTCACAGCCCCGAGGGTTCAAAATCACGGAAAATACCGAGGACTATACAACAGGAGAGAGAGAGTGAGAGAGACAGGGAGAGAGAGAGAGAGAGAGAGACAGGGAGAGAGAGAGAGAGAGAGAGAGAGAGACAGAGAGAGAGAGAGAGAGAGAGAGACAGGGAGAGAGGGAGAGAGAGAGAGAGAGAGAGAGAGAGACAGGGAGAGAGAGAGAGAGAGACAGGGAGAGAGAGAGAGAGAGAGAGAGAGAGAGAGACAGAGAGAGAGAGAGAGAGAGAGAGAGAGTGAGGGAGAGAGGGAGAGTGTGAGAGAGAGAGAGAGTGAGAGAGAGAGTGTGTGGGAGAGAGTGAGAGAGACAGAGAGAGAGTGAGACAGAGTGAGGGAGAGAGAGAGAGAGAGAGTGAGAGAGAGAGAGACAGACTATAAATTCAGAGTGATTTATTACAACAGCTCCACACACACACACACACACACATACACAGTGTTTTATTAATGAGACAGTCTCACACTGCACTGCTGGAGAGATTCCTGTGTGTGTGTGTGATGTATTGTGTAATCATGTGATGAGTGAAGTGTGTAAGTGTGCGCTGTGTAGTGCTGAGATGTGTGAGTGAGTGCCAACATGAGTGATGTGCCAACCAGGTAGTTGCTAATTTAGTATTTAAACAGTGTGTGTGTGTGTGTGTGTGTGTGTGTGTGTGTGTGTGTGTAAAACTGCAGAGTTTGGAGTTATTAAGTAAAAAGAAAACACTTTATATTTTCAGAGGTTTTCAGAGTGAGCACATTTTCCCCTCCAGCGAGCGGCGAGGACTCGATTTAGTGTCTGTAATAAAGCACCGAGATTTAACACAGGAGTGTGTTTGTGTTCCGGTGTAGAGCAGAGACACCACGCACAGTTCACCCTGTACACACACACACGCACACAGACACGCGGGCATGCACACACAAGCACGCACGCACACACACACACACACACACACGCATGCACGCACACATACACACGCACACATGCACACACGCACACACAGACACGCGGGCATGCACACACAAGCACGCACGCACGCACACATGCACACACGCGCACGCACATGCACACACGCACACGCACAAAGAAAAGAGAAAAAGAACAAAAGAGTCTGTAAGATAAAAGGTTGATCAGTGCGTTTAATAATTCCTTTTATTCCAGTGTTCTGATTGGTCAGAAGGTGACAGAAGTGCAGCTGTAAATCACAGGTTAATATAAATGTGTGTTATTGTTTCACGGAGTCGTGTATGTTTATTAATTCACTATGTGAAAAAGACACTTCATTATTTTCCGGTTATTTTTTCTCTTTCAGGGTTTCTAATCGTTTCTAGCTTAATAGAGAGCTACAAACGGCATCTAACAGATTCCTCCAGTGAGAATTCAGCCTCATTTAGGCTAAATTGGCAAAGCTGAAACTCTAATTTAACTCCCTTTAATTGCCTTTTGGGTTCTTGTAAGACTAATCTCATCAGTCAGGTGGAGTGAAGGGAAAATTAGCACTCAGCTAGAAGCTAATGCTTTGCTAAAACAAACAAGAGTTCTGTGAAGTGGTGATGAGTGTTCGGAAAGTGCACGGGTTATTTTGGCGTGTAAAACCACTCACGCTGGTCAGATGTTATTCAGCTTGTCGTGTCTCAGATTTGTTCGCCGTGTTGTTTAATGATTCTGTTTCTGCGCTCAGCTCCATGTTCTCTCACCAGTCGAGAGCTCTCCATGCTAAAGAGCACTAGCACAACGCCGAGAATGTAATGAGCTTCATTAGTGGAGTAATCAGATAAGGGATGGGAAGATGGACACAGAGACGGAGACGGTTCAGCATTGGGCTTTATAAGGTGTATACACCTCAGACTTCTACATAATATGATACATTTTGAATAACAATATGTTATGATACAGTACGATATGATATAATACAATACGATGCGATACAACACAATGCGATATTGTATGATAGGATACCATACGATACGATATGATAAGATACGACACCATACCATACCATACCGTACTATACGATACTATACGATACCGTACCATAACATACCATACTATACTATATGATACCATACAATACCATACTATACGATACCGTATGATACGATACCGTACCATACTATACGATACTATACGATACGATACCATACCATACCATACTATACTATATGATACCATACAATACGATACGATACCGTACCATACCATATCATACTATACAATACGATACCGTACCATACCATATCATACTATACGATACGATACCGTACCATACCATATCATACTATACGATACGATACCGTACCATACCATATCATACTATACGATACGATACCGTACCATACCATATCATACTATACGATACGATACCGTACCATACCATATCATACTATACGATACGATACCGTACCATACCATATCATACTATACGATACGATACCGTACCATACCATATCATACTATACGATACGATACCGTATGATACGATACCGTACCATACCATACCATACTATACGATACCGTACCATACCATACTATACCATACGATACAATACGATACTATACAATACGATACAATATGATACGATACCATACCATACCATACTATACGATACCATACGATACCACGTACCATACCATACTATACAATACAATACCATACGATACCATACGATACCGTACCATACCATACCATACTATACCGTACCATATCCCACTGCTGGGAAAACTGAAGAGATGAAGAGAAACAAAAAGAATGACGTGATGTTAATCATGATGGACTACTGATCCGCACTCATCCTGACCTTCAGATGTCTGAGAGTAACGAATGCACAGAAGACAGCGTGTTAACTTTACTGCCCATGAAATGAAGAGAAGGAGCGCGCGGGCGGGACAAATGTGTTCGATGTAGCATTTAATTGAATTGATATTTTATGAGTGCAGGATGAATGATCAGAAACTTTTCACCATTTTCCTGCTGTTGATGAACAATAAAATTAAAATCAGAATATCTACAAAACTGATTTTCCTCAATTAGCACGTTCGCCTCATGCCTCCAGGGCCGGGGTTCGATTCCCTCCACTGTCCTGTGTGGGCGGAGTTCGCATGTTCTCCCCGTGCTGCGGGGGTTTCCTCCGGGTATTCCGGTTTCCTCCCCAGTCCAAAGATGTGCATGGTACGCTGATTGGCGTGTCCAAAGTGTTCATAGTGTATGAATGTGTGTATGATTGTGCCCTGCGATGGACTGGCACCCTGTCCAGGGTGTACCCCGCCTTGTGCCCCATGCTCCCTGGGATAGGCTCCAGGTTCCCCGCGACCCTGTAGGATAAGCGGTATAGAAGACGGATGGATGGATGGATGGTTGAATTTTTTGTGGTTGTTTGTGTCCAGAGCATCAAAAGATTTCTAAAACACCATTTGTGACATCATGGCAGCTTTAATTATCAAGACAGCTCCAGAGTTTCACAGTGGCTTTAAAATGTGATCTTATTACCGTCAAACTAATCTATGCATCATTTCCTCAAACGCTCTTTCTTTTCCAGCACAATGCTTATGTTGCTAAAAGCAAAGCAGGAAAATCCCAACATCAAAATAATCATTTATTTACCGCCTTTTTCTTCTGGGTTCTTTGAGAATTTTTTTTTAACTCTAAGGAGGCAGAATGGTAGTATTGGGGGAGGGGGGGGGGGTTCAAAAAGATGACTCGAGATCCAGTGGGAATGATTTGTCGTCTAAGAGCCGTGGTACGGAACAATCCGCCTTCCACAGAGCCCGGTCTCCTCTCGGATCACCAGCAGACCAGAACCGGAGAGCATTAGCGCTGTAGTGAGGAAAATCTCTGTGAGATAACGGATTTAAAAGTGAGGAGGAGTTTGTAATAAACCGGAGGTGACACAGGCAGACAGTAGACCTGATCGAGACAGACTACAGCGTGTGAATACTGTCGCAGCTGAATGTTGAATGTTGAATAAGTTTCCATTTATTAAAGTTTTGCCAGATACTGCAGTGAAGAGTTACAGGGTTTCAGGATTCCTCAGGCCGAGGAGACATGCGATCCCTCGACTGAACTAAAGCCTGTTTTATTCCATGCATATATGATAAAGAAGACAAGACCAACAGCTGAACCTTGAGGAACTCCTTTAATCACAGGTCGGCAGAGGGTTTTATCTCTAGCAACGAGAGGAGTCTGGAAGAGTGCTAAGACATAAACCATACACGAGCCATGGCTGACGTCGAGCTGGAAAAGAAGTGCACGAGTAGGATGACATGACTCAGTGTGTCTGAGTTCAGAGCTAGCAAAAAGAAAAGTTCATTAGTGACCCTTACACGAGCCGTCTCCGTGCCATTGTAGCAGACTCTAAGAGGTTATTAGTGCAGAGAGAGAGAGAGAGAGAGAGAGAGAGAGAGAGAGAGAGATCTATCGTCGATTAGACACGCCACTTAAAAGCAGTTTGGAAAGAACAGAAACGAGTGTATAGTTTGAGACGTCAAGGCCGGGTTTCTAAAGAGTCGGTATAAGTAGAAGTTTTGATGGAGTGAGAGATGGGATCTCGGTGAGGTGGGCTGGAGCGGGAAAAATCCTGAGCAGGGATTAGAGTTAGAAATAGAGACTCGGAGTAAAGCGGAGACGGGGGGACGGAGGTGAAATGTTGGTCGATTTGCAGATTTTATCATTGATGAAATGGAGCTCAAAACAGCTGCTAGAGGTGTGTGTGTGTGTGTGTGTGTATATATATATATTATGTTGTACATTTCTGTCCAGTTCCTGCAGTTGATCTTGATGCATTGACATTCGGTGGATGTTGTATTTTATACCAAAGCACCCTCGGATATATTTCCCCATTCCTGATAGGAGAACAGAGAGAGCTGTAGCTCAGGTCATGCTTTTAGGGAATTGCAGGAGCAGATTGTGGGAATCAGCAGAGCAATGAAGACACAAGCAGCGAAGAGCTAACCGAGGATGCTGGGTAATACACAGTGCACAGCGATGGACGGGATTGATAAAGAGCTGAATTTGAGCGAGGCTGGGTGTTGGGACAGGAAGCAGGTAATCACTGGGGTAAAAATGTGTCTGGTGCAAATATTAAACTCTCTACGTAGTGAAACGGTTTTTATTTTTAACTGGATCCATATTCGTTTAATTTATCCAAAAATAAGTGTCTTGTAAGTAGAGGTGAGACGGACGTGGCGTTTTATTTAAAGAGCAGGCAGACAGACAAATCCGATAACGTCAGGCAAGATCAAGGTCAACAAACAGGCTAGGGTGAGGCGATGAACAAACAGAGTCAGCGAGGCAGAACATGAAAATCATTAAACTAGCAGAATCACCAAATCTAAGTAGCTTAGTAAAGACAGGCAGGAATAAACACATACACAAATCAAAGGGCAAACTGAAAACAGGTGCGAGTAATCAGGAAACACAAGCAGAGCGACAACCCATGACAGGACACGGGTGGAGACAGGACATGAATCAAAACAAAACACACGTGACAATATAAACAAGCGTGACAGTTCGGAGAAGTGTCTCGCCAGACGACTCTGCCGCTACTGTCCATCAACTTTTCTCCTTTTATAAGAATTTATAAGGATTATGGGTGGAAAAAAAAGGATTGTAGGTCTAATTGATGTATATAAGGTTGAAGTTGAGCAGGTGATGGGACTGATGATGTGTTTCAGGATATGAGTAGTTCTTGCTGTTGTTGTTGATTTAAGTGAATCCGTCCCCTCCAGGTGGTGAAGATGATGATCATCGTCGTCGTGACCTTCGCCATCTGCTGGCTGCCGTATCACATCTACTTCCTGATCACGGGCCTGAACAAGGACCTGGCCAAGAACAAGTCCATCCAGCAGGTCTACCTGTCAGTCATGTGGCTGGCCATGAGCTCCACCATGTACAACCCCATCATCTACTGCTGCCTCAACAGCAGGTACAGAGCGTCACGAGATCTTATAGTAAACATGCACAGTGTTAAGAGAACCGCTTGGTGCTGGCTGATTAAAACCTGTACAGTTGAAACAGTAGACGCGTGGATTCATTAAAGTTGAGTGGATTTGAAAAAATTAGACCTAATAGGACAAATGTATGAAAAGCAACACAAAAGAACCCAAAGAAAAAAGATTTGTTTACCAGGGTCTTGGGCACTAGACAAAAACATCCAGTTAGAAGCATCAACATGTGTGTGAACCTTTAAGGTACCAAATAAATAGGAACGAAACATCGGCATGTTCGCCAGCTAGCCTCTGGTTAGCTAACTGCGAGTGAACTAGCTCAGACTAGTCACAGGTGGACCCGGGTCGCAATTTACATCACCACTGAGTAATGTTAGTAGTGTTTCAAAATGCAGTGTCACCATGACAAACAGCAGGTGTTCTACTTTGGCTAACTAACTAACTTTTATTTCCTAGCTAGCTTAGCACACAGGTTAGCACACAGGTTAGCACACAGGTTAGCACACAGGTCAGGTGACCGTTAAGCTTTTCCAGGCTTGTGTCAGACCACGGGTTGATGAAATGAACCACAAAATGTTTGAAAACCGAGAACTAGCAACACGGTTTAGAAATGCTTCTCAATGACAAAAGGAATAAATAAACACACCGGCTAATGAGACATGAGATTAATAACGAGGAGCTGGTGAGATCAGTGATCAGAGCTGATTCAGTGAGCAAATCAGGAAGCTGAACAGGAAGTGGCATAGAGTCGGCGTAGACATGACGTCTTTCCCGTTTAGATCAACTGATAAATAAATGGATGCACTTTATTGACCTCAAGGACAAACACTGGCAGACGTAATAATCGCTCATAAAATCACTGATAACGGACGTCTAAGTGCAGCTGCTGCATCAATAAATGTCTAAAATAAGTAACCGGCGCACCACAGGAAGTGACGATGCTCCGACGAGACAGAAAATCTTCCCACAGCTGTTCTTATGGACTTTTATCCTTTTAACACTGGAGCAAGACAGAAAAAAATAGGTCCAGTTGTGTTCCACTTTCCTGAAGGTTTTGTGGCATCCACATGCTATCAGTTAGCAAACGTACTCAAACAACTCATATTCAAAAGGGACTTTTATAGAAACTTACAAACGTTAGCATTAGGGGTGGGGTTAGCACTTGTACACCGTCGAACAAATGCGACAGAAGTCCTAAGATAAGATTTAGCCGTACTATTTTTCATTTTTGACCCGTTGCTATGGCAACATGGAAGACACCTGAATATGATTTTGAATCCAGCTTAAAACGTTGGACTACCAATTGGAAGGTCGTGAGTTCAAACCCCAGCACCGCCAAGCTGCCACTGTTGGGCCCTTGAGCACGGCCCTTAACCCCCAACTGCTCAGATGAGATAAATGTAAGTCGCTCTGGATAAGGCCGTCTGCCAAAGGCCACAAAATGTAAATTCTACTACTTTTCTCGTAACATAATCCCTTACTTCCCACTTCACTCCATCACTTCGGCTCTTCTCGCCCACAGGTTCCGAGCGGGTTTTAAGCGAGCGTTACGCTGGTGTCCGTTTGTCCGCTTGTCCAGTTACGATGATCTGGACCTGAGGGCCACGCGCATGCAGGCGACCCGCCAGAGCAGCATGTGCATGCTGTCACGTGTGGAAACCACCATGACGGTCATGAGCGACTCCACAGAGGGCTCCACCAAATGCAAGAGCCTCATCAACCACCAGCACAACCACAACGGCTGCTCTCACTCCACCAAGAGAGCCACGACGTACACACCCAGCAACCCTCACGACGACTTCTGCTGACCACGAAGTTCATTCGTAAGCATTAGCTTCATCAGATTCGGCCTTATCGTCGCTAAGCTTAAACATCAAGACTGAAAGATATTCATGGAATCTTGTAAAGTTACGAACTGTTACCATTTACATTAGCGTGAAATTATCCAGCAGCAAAATTGATGTAGTTTGTTAGAATTCGTGCTAGCGTTTATTCATGCTAGCGTTTATTCGTGCTAGCGTTTATTCGTGCTAGCGTTTATGCTAGCTGACAAAATTATTACAGTTCTGTGTGAGACCCGGGGTTGGTCCACGAGGTCCAGTATTGCTCTCCCTGTTGTTGTTGGGTTTTTTTGTTTTGTTTTGTTTTTCATTTCTGTTCATTTTCATCACTGGAGACCAAAAAATCCTGGTTTCATGATATCACTAATGAAACACCACAGCAGTGTGAACGCACGTGCGGGGAAATGATTTTTATTCATTCGCCTGCTGCGCTTGTGGTTTTCGGGGGTTTTGTTATTGTTACAAGAATGAAGCTAAATCTCTGTAGGCTTGTTATCTCGGCCCAGCGTTGTTCCAGAAGCTTCCAGCCCTAACAGCCTATTTGCTCTGGTAACTCCTGATTTTTCCACGGGACAAAAGAAAGAGATGCAGGGCTGCGTTTCCCAAAAGATAATCCTTAAATATTAGAGCGAGGCTCTCGAGTAGCACAACAGAAAATCACATGAAAGGTAGAGTGAGTATCTCATTGAACTCTCTCTCTCACTCTTTCTCTCACTCTCTCTCTCTCTCTCTCTCTCTCTCTTTCTCTCACTCTCTATCTCTCACTCTCTCACTCACTCTTTCTCTCACTCTCTCTCGCACTCTCACTCTTTCTCTCACTCTCTCTCACTCTCTCTCTCACTCTCTCTCTTTCACTCTCTCTCTTACTCTTTCTCTCACTCTCTCTCGCACTCTCACACTTTCTCTCACTCTCTCACTCTCTCTCTCTCACTCTCTCTCTCTCTCACTCTTTCTCTCCCTCTCTCTCTCTCCCTCTCTCTCTCTCACTCTCTCCCTCTCTCCCTCTCTCTCTCTCGCACTCTCACTCTCTATCTCTCACTCTCTCACTCTTTCTCTCACTCTCTCTCGCACTCTCACTCTTTCTCTCACTCTCTCTCACTCACTCTCTGTCACTCTCTCTATCTCTATCTCTCTCTCTCTCTCACTCTCTCTCTCTCACACTCTCTCTTTCTCTCTTACTAACAGTTAAGATATTAACATTATAATGCACAGACTTTTATAGACTTTTAGTCACTCTGACAGATCTTGCTGAAATCTTTTGTTCCATGAATATAAATCGAATTTGTATTTGATTTCGTTTATATGACGAGTGTAAGTCCAGTGAAAACCGTAAAAGTGCAGCATTTTATTTTCTAGATGAATCTGGACTCTCGCTAAGCTAGCTAGAGAAATGCTACGTTTTTTTTGTGACATTTGCAATAAACAATGCAAAATAAAAATAAAAACAAATGTTTTAGCCCAATTCTACAGAAACACTTTGGCTAAAACAAGGCTGAAATATTTTGGGAAATGGCTGAGTAAAGACATCTTTTAATATAAAATTGTGTAAAAAACAAAGAAAAAAACTAGTAATTAAATGCAGAATAAATAATACATTTATTAATTTTTTTTCAAAAATGTGAAAGTAGACATTATTAGAGCTGTTGTTTTCTGTGGTGGAATCTGGCCTGGTGTTTTACTGCACCGCTGCGTCACATCACACCCTACAGCGCGCGTGTACAGTAGCGTTCACGTAACAGGAAGCCCAGTTGGATTCGACCTCGTGGAGTGTGTGTATCCTCTGTGAGTGTTTAAAGGGTTAAAGATGGCGGATGTTTTACGTGGATTCTGAATTCTTAAAATACAGAAAATTTTTCCTTTTAAAAAAGCTTCTTTTTTTTAAAATTTCTATTTAAATGCGTTTTATGTTCAAATAATATTGAAACTTAAAGAAACTATTACAGAATTTTTGTTTAAAATTTTTTTTTTGAATGATTCATTTTCACCCCGAGTTTATATATTCTGGAAGACCTGATTATTCTGTACGATAGATTATTCTAGTTCAAACTGTGATATGGTAAAAATAAATAAATAAATAAATTATTAATAATAATAATAATAATAATAATAATAAAATTTCAGTTTAAAACTGTAAAAGCCGACATTAAATCAGAAATTTATTCAGAATATTTACAGAACACACTTCCACACTTATTTTGCAAACGGAAAACTCCGGCAAAACACTGGAGCTTCGAGCAGATTTGACTAAAATTAAAACTAAAATCGCTCCTTTCCGTTCATTTTCTTCTATAAATTAAAGTGAGTTGTTGTTTTTTTATTAATATTAATTAATTTCTTGCAGGTTTAGATTGATATGTTATAATGCACTTATTGAGTCCTGATTCTGCTTTTTCGTATTGAAGCTGTTTTATGATCCGGAGTCAGTGTTTAGTGCTCGATTTCAGCTGGAGATCTCAGACACACACTGGAGTCTCGAGATCAGACAGCTGGAGTCGCTTCAGAGTTGTTTAGCTCGCAGCAGCCATTTTGTTTTGAGTCGTCACATTATTTTGCCGACGTGGGCACAAGAAAACCCACGAACACACGATATGCTGAATTTAGACAGCGAGTTCTGAGCTCCGGTGATATTTATTTGTTTCGACGTGCATCTGAAGAAAATCATTGTCTCTCTTTTTTCATATAGTAATTAAACAGAGCAAGTAGATCCTATGGAGTTAATTATATTGATTTCTTTCTTCTTAATGTGACACGCCTCACTTTACCCGTTACAATTTCAATGTATTTCACACCAACCAACTCATAGAAAATGATTCAAATAGTTAAGGTTGTAACACTACAGTTATTCGCAGTCGTAATGTTTTATAACGTTGAACTTAAGCGTGGTGTTCGTAGGGCTACACATCGCTCATCGTCAGATGTCTCTTAGGAAAGCTAATGTAGGTGTTATGAAGGCTTCTGAACACAGCCCTTAGTAACGTGCTAAACGGTGTTCGGAATTCAATGAATTGAATTATACTGACTACAGCAGCCTGGTTTGATCGTATTCATTATTCAGTAGCGTGGGTCGATACTGTGATTAATGGCACACACACACACACACACACACACACACACACTGAAGTCCAGGAGTCTTAGCGAGCTCTCATCTGACCACACTGAGAATTCAAGTGTAATGGATTTTTTTTTACGGATGACAGATATCCACCTGTGGCCTCTACACACACACACACACACACACACACACACACACACACACACACACACACACACACACACACGACTGGCAAAGCAGACATATTAGGTAAATACAGTCTATAGGTTTTGTATTGAAAGGAAAGACACGTACAGCCGAGGTTGGTCACTCTTCTTGATGTACGTATTGTGTATAATTTAATGTAAATCGAACGTATGGAACTGCGACTATAGGGACCAAATATCACAGCCAGCGCTTTCACATTCGCTCAAACGCTACAGAGTGACGAGACGGGTCATGTCGTGAATGCATTAGCGATGGATAAACGTTCTGCATTAAACCCTTTAAAATCTTTACATTACATTTGCATTACTTTTTTTTTTATTATTATTATTGAACGATCAATGAAATGACAATTAAAATATTATTCTGTTTATGGAATGCCTTTGTTACTGTACCTCACTCTAACTTGGTTCATATTGTAAAACCCCCAGCATGTCTCATGGCACTTTATTCCTTATTCCTCATGTGAATGTAAAATATATATATATATATATATAATGTTTAATCGCATTGCTTTGAGTTTGTGTTCAGAAATACTGCACTTTTCTCTGTAAATAATGCTCAGACGTGTTGAAAGTATTAGCCGTGACATGATTGTAGCGCGCGTGTGTAACATGTCAGTTTATTACAAATAGAAATTAAAGTGTTAGCAAAATCGTGGAGTTATAAAACTGCATCAAGAGAGCGTTTTTTGTTTTTTTCTTCTTAAAGGAGCCGTATGGGATTTCAAAAATTTTATTTAACAAGCGCCCTCTGCTGTCTGCGAGGCAAATTGTACCTGAGTAAACCTGCATGATTAGTTGGCTTTTGAGGGGGGGAAAAAGAAAGAGGCGGAGCTGTGCAGCTCTGATCAGCTAAGAATGTGGGTGGGGCTAATTTCAGGGCCAGAAAAATGTACACTACAAAGATGTATAAAGGTCATCCCTATCTGTAAACCCTTAAGAGTTCTATAACAGAATTTCCCTAGCAGGTCTTATTAATCCAGCATTCATGCTGCATTATAAATGAATTTATAACGTTATATAGCATACGTAATACCTTATAACCCCTGACATACTGTAAATCTGTATATATTTCATTAGCAGTACTAATTACATACATAACACGTTTAAAGCATGAGTATTTGACTACACATAAAGCCTGTAACAAGTTCTTATAATGCTTAAGATAAAGGATAAGGTATCATGCTCATTTCCAGGCCAGAGAAATGTACGCCTCTATGTACTGTCTGTACGACCCCTTTACGGCCGAGGAGTTCCCTACGAGTCAAGATTTTAGGAGCACTTCTTATGAGTCCAGTATTTATGCATTTATAGCATGTTATAAAGCATGCATAATACCTTATAGCTTCAATATATCTGCATAAATGTGACCAAAAACATCATCGGATCTTCACATTAGATTTTTAGGTCATATTCCTGCAGATAAGACTTTATACAGAAGGTAGCTATAATTATAACTACTTATTAACATTTAAAGACAGTTCTATCAGACATCATAACGCTCCAAGCCAAGTGATCATTTTTAAAAATGTTTTTAAATGAGAGTGGAATTCCTTTTCAATACGTAATCCCTTATGAAGCACTATGAGTTTCGTTGATTTGCTTTAAGTGGCTTTATAGAGTGTTATGCAGGGGTTTACAAGTCATCATGAGCATTTATACGTTATAGGGTGTTATACGGACAGATTAAACGGTTGCTGAGATTGTTCAAATTTGCAAGTCTCATAAGGTTAGAAATGAATTTAGAATACATTATGAATGCTGGATTCACTTAAAGGTGTTATGAATACTTTAAGTAGGCTAAAACTCTGCTCTGAAGGTGGAGGTCGCTGCTTGGCTCCTGATAAAACGTCCGCAGGAGTTCATTTGCACAACCCCAGCTTTGGAACTTTTACAGGTTCGAGCTGTAGGAGACGGAGCGGGAATAAATCTGTGATGAAGTTTGGGGCCTTTCAGAAACGTGGGTCAAGAGGAGTTTAATGCTGTGCTTTATTTGTGCCGGACTCGAGGGTGAGTCGGCTGTGTTATTACCTCCTCATGAACTCTGGATCGGTCCACTAGCCCACAGTCAGGCTTCAGGTCGTGTCTTTATTAGATGGGACGTGACGTGTCTCGTGCAGGCTCGGCATGTCCTCTGTTGTCTGGTGGAGAAATGATGATGTGCCAAATTTAATCTTTTTTTTTTTCTACAGATGTTCATATGATGTTTTAATGCCTCGCAGCTTTGATTCTGTTAATACAAGAATAAAACAAATTAAAAAAAAAAAAAAACAGGCCACTATGTTATCTTCTCGTGCCTAAAAAAAAAAAAAAGGCAATTATATTCGACTGTGTACGAACAAAAATACCTCACGCTCGTGTTTCTGTATAATAACATGGAGTACCGGAGTCATTCATTTAAAATAGAGCTAATCACACTGATAGTCTTATTGTGAAGAGCTCGTTTGAAGACGTGACCGTCTCATTGAACTCGAGTGATTTATTTTCAAATGTTTTTTTTTTCAATTTCTCGTGCAGTAGTGTAAAACAAGTATAATAATGAGAATACAGAATAACACCGTGAATTATGTCTCTTTTATATGAAGAATAATGTAGAATGTAAACCGCAAGAAAATCAATTTAGACGTTACGATTTATGGAGTTGTCAGATATATGATGTGTCATTCAAATAAAATGTATTTCAAAATAGTACGTTTGTTTTCCTTTTTCTTTTTCATTCACTCAAAACCACGCTGACCCTGAGCTCACGAAGCCATTATGGTTACGGTTATGCTTTATAACGTGTTATGCAGGTTGGTATAAAAACTTTTGAGCATTTATACAGACTTATCAGGCATTATAAGGCTTTATAAAGTATTATGCAGATCATTATATCAACTTAGCATTGATACTCACTTTTATCAGGCATTGTAAAGCCTTATAGAGTGTTATCCTGGTCATTATAACTACTTGTGAGCATTTATACAGACCTATCAGGCATTATAAGGCTTCATAAAGCAACTATAACTACTTGAGCATTTCTACAGACATCTGTCAGGCATTATAAGGCTTTAAGACAAGGCATAGGCTTCATAATATGTTATGCAGGCAGTTATAACTACCTATGAGCATTTCTACAGACTTTGCTCAGACATTATAAGGCTTAATAAGTGTTAGGCAGGTAATGATAACTACTTGAGCATTTCTACAGACGTGTCAGGCATTATAACGCGTTATAAAGTGTTAGGCAGGTCATTATAACAACTTAGCATTTATCCTCACGTTTGTCAGGCATTGTAAGGCCTTATAAAGTGTTATCCTGGTCATTATAACTACTCGTGAGCATCTACACAGACGTGTGTCAGGCATTATAAGGCTTTATAAACTGTTATGCAGGTGAGTACTCATGAGCATTTACACAGGTGTTATAAGGTGTTAGCAGACGTATCTATTGACTCCTAGGAATATATCAGAAATGTCAGGGTTTTTTTATCGCAGTTTTCTGTAAACATGCCGAAGCAGAGCATCGCACTCATCACATGTGAGTTTAATGAAATCCACTGAAAGCTTTGAGTTGAGACTAATCCCTGTACCCTGGGGATGAGTGTGTTTACCGAGTCTGAGCCGAACACAGCTCTCTCAATTCCCACACATCAAAGGAAGTAGGGTTTTTTTTTTTTTTTTTGGTGATTGAACACATTTTTTACTTTCAGTAGACTGAGCATCGCACACACAGTACAATTATTAACTATTAGTTATTATCACTGCAACACGAATATTAGTGCGACGTGTTACATTAGATTATTTTAAGCTTTTCGGTCTTGATTAATATCATATGATTTTAAGATCGCAGTCAGTATTTTGAGTTATCTTGTTATTTTGATTCGTTATTTCAAGAGATATCATTATTCTGACTTAATATCGTGTTAATATCAAGATACAGTGATATAAGATCTGGAAATAATGAGTTACTCAGTCAAAATAACGCCGTACTGTACTATCTTGAACCAGTGAGATAATACGTCGGAATGAAAACGTACTCTGAAATAAGTTTTGAATCAAAATAACAAGGCGATATATTGAAATAACGAGACAGTACCAGTATTTGTGAAAATAACGAGATATTAAGCGAAAACAACAACAGATCATGGAGGTATTATCTCATTACTTCAAAATGTCTCGCTATTTAAGTCAAATAAACACGATTCAAAATAACCGCATAATATCTTGAAATAATGAGGTACTGTAAAACCCTTAATTATCAAGTGAGCTCTTGAAGAGTTCTCGAAGAACCTTTTTTTTTTTCTTCAATATTGTATGTGTTAAATGTGTACGTCTGCAGCACTAACTCCGAATTATTATTGCTTGTTATTTTCTTCATCATATCTGGAACCTGGCAGGAAGATAAAAGATAAGAAGATAAGATGAGATGAGATGAGATGAGATAAGATAAGATGAGATAAGATAAGATAAGATAGTACTTTATTAATCCCCAGATGGAGAAATGACATTAAACTTCATGGGACTGCTGTAATGAGTAATAAACTTCCTGTACATTTGGGCAGACGTGGTTTAATCCTTTTTTTATTTGGAGAATTTACATGAAAATCATTTACATTTTTTAGTTTTTTCATTTTTCTGACCTGGCTGTTTTATGTGTAGTGTTTTTCTTTAATTATTATTATTATTATTATTATTATTATTATTGTTGTTGTTGTTGTTGTTGTTGTTTTTATTTCTTGTACCCTTTAATTCGATTCGGTCAATGCAAGTATGTTTAAATGTGCTTTAAAAAATAAAACTTACTTACTTTTGTGACTGACCTGTAAAACGATCAGAATAAAACCCCGAAAAAGTTTCATAATCTGCTTGTTTCATTAAAAACGCTTACCAGTGAGAGAATAATACCCGAGTAATGATTTATCCTCATAAAGAGCGTTCTTTGTAAAGCAGGTCATTATGGAACATCATTAGCGACTTTGTACGTGTCTCAGCTCCTGGAGACGTCTCCGACATGGCGTCCTCATCAGAGAAACAAGCTCTGTACTTTCCCCATCATTACTTATCTCCACAACCGCAGGCCTGTGCTGCGTTTTTATTACTCTCTTCTCTCAGTTTTTCAATAATTCGCTGCTATTTGACTGTATAACGACTTCACGTTGAAGAAGCGTAATGACACGACACAGAGGGACAGCAAACTCATTAACGTCACCGTACGACATGTTTGAGTCTTGAAGGTGTGTCATGAAAGGTTTGTCGAAAATCTCCAATAAAATCAAGAGAATGGCTTGAGGGAGGTCTGTGTGTCGCTTTGCGGTCTTTAATAATTAATTATGTTGAAAATCTGACTCGTTCCTCCTCCACCCGTGTTCATGCTGATGAGATTTGGTTTAAATATGAAAACTACATGAGAAACAATCAACCTCTCAGACACATGAACCCAGGCTGAAGTTGGAGCACTAGAAGAAAAAAAAAAAACAAACATTAAATAAACATTTATATTGAAAAATAAGTTTAAAAATATGCTTAAAGATTGAGAAGATTAGGAAAAGATTCAAACAGAGAAATAATTCTATATGTGCACATCAACAAATCAGAAACAAAAAACTAACAGTACAAAAAAACCCCAGCAAATATACATTTATTTATTTATTTTTATTTTTTATTTTTATTTTTTTACAAAATATTGTTTTGTATTCCACATATATTAGCAAAATACTGCTTATCCTGGCCAATAACATCCAAAATTGATTTAAGCGTGAACTCAATGTTAACACTAGCTAGCTATTTAATATGTCAAGCCTATGTACCTAAGTAATTGCTTAGTCCGTTGGATTTACTACTGATTGTTGTTGTTGTTTTTTTTAACAAATAAAACAATTTTCTGTTGGTCTCAATTCTAAGATTTTCAAACTGTAATAATTACTCCATCCATCTTACCCTCAACCTTGCCCAGTTTCCCAGCAGGATGCTGCCACCTCCATGCTTCACAGTAGGAATGGTGCTCTCCGAGTGTCTCTCTGCCAAAGCCCACATGTTTTTCTGAGTCTCCAGCAGAATATCATGTGATTTTCTGAACTACGGTCGGACAGTATCTCTCATTTTGACGTGATGGATACGGTGCTGTAACGGATCTAATTAAGTCGATAGTCTCCGGGAATTTACAGAATGTGCTGAACTCTGAACTCACATCAGCAGAAATAAATTCAAAGTCTTAGAGCTTCTAAAAATAAAAAAAACAAACCCATACACATCACTCGTGACTGAGCTAAACCGAGTGAGTCAATCTCACAACATTGGACTCTACAAAAGACTCCCGGTGTGCCTCTGATTTCTGAGCCGAGCGAGGACCTGTGCGGCGAGTGCCCACATTCTTCTGAAATGTATTTGTTCATTATCGCAAGCGCCTCATGAAGCGTTCTTCATGCTGAGTTTCTTTTTACTGAAATCTCACCTGGACGTCACACAGTATGTGCTGAAGCTCGTGTTCTGTACAGAACGCAACGATCCAGACCAAAAGCTGAACACCTCATAGCAATATGATCACTCAATAAAATGAAATAAAAAATCAATCGAACATTCCAACATATACTCCGTACTTCAGTAAAGAATTGTCCCAGTGAAACCTTTACATAAAATAATATAACAGAAATATAATCCATGTGTCGTTTTAGATTTACAAATCTGATGAGACGAGACAAAGGAACCTGAACACAATCCCTGCAATGTAAACAGGATTATTTATCAACTATTCTTCATTAAAGAACAAAGATGAATGAAATTCAAATAATAGTTAAGAAATTAAATGAAATGTATTAAATAATGAAGTAACTAATAAAAACACGAGTAAATAAATACATAAAGAAAGAAAGAAAAATGAAAACAGTTTCTGTTGTTTTTCTCTCTCACTATTATTGTTTCACTATTAGTGATACTGTAAATGAAATGTTATTAAATTAAACAGCAGAATGCCCCCCTGCTGTATTCTACACGCATACATGACCAAGTTAATTGGATTGGATTATGATTGATTTGTTACCAAGGAAACAAGGATGTAAACTCAAACCTGCTGAGTTTGAGAGCTTATTCAACGTAAATGAGATTAGAATGGATACACACACACACACACACACACACACACACACACACGGTACTGTGCAAATGTCTTAGGCAAGTTTTAGAAAGTTTTCTGAAAGTTTAGTACAAACTTTGTTATAGATTATTTTATTTGATGACGTCTACATTATCGAGTCAATACACAAACATTTAGATTTCCAAACATTATTTTTCCAGCACAAAATGAAATGTTACAGAGCAATGTGTGTGTGTGTGTGTGTGTGTGTCAGTAAAGAAAGCAGTGTATCAGGAGGTAAGAGACACTTTTCAGACAACAAACACAATGAACGCCGCTGGGTTTCGCTGCAGAAATAAGACGCGAGTGCGACAGTCAGTGGGAACTATGGGGATTATGTTGTGATCAAAAATATCCCAAATAAATCAGAATAACTGAATATTTTAGCATCTTCAAGGTAGACGCGGTTTTTGCCTCGAATTTCCAGAAATGTCTCCTTGCCGTTTCCTCCACCGGTTTCTTCAGGAATCTCCCTGAGACGCTTTTTAAACAGGATTAAATGAATAGAGAAACCAACACGTCGGCACGGTTATATTTTGGTCTCCGACACCGATTTCACACGTTTAATCACACACCTTCAGATCAAAAGGTTTCCTAGATCATGAGAAACCTTTCAGTCCAGTGTCTCTAAACTTTTGAACCGGTAGTGTGTATACAAAACAAATCATTATCCTAGATAATCTGCTTCATCTAATCCAGTTAAATCCATCAGATGCCTTCAAAGAACTTTTGGAATGATCATGGTGTGTAGAGCTGGTGCACATCATCGTGTCTTGGTTTTTAAAGCAGAAGAATGTTAATGAAATACTGAAAGTCAAAACAGATGATGTTTGCCTCGTGGTGCAGGGTACAGTCACGATTCAAACGTGAAGCTTTGGGGAATTATTGTTTAATTGAAGACAAATTCTTAACTAGAGGTGCATTAACCCATGTTCTCCATTCTTATAAACATGGGGCAGTGGGTTTTTTCTTTCCTTCTCTGTTTCTCTGAGAGCATTGTGTTTCCTTCGTGATCATTTTTCAGAGTTCCCGTACTTCCCCGGCGAGTGGAACCGCAGGAACCCCCACGCCGCTGTCACCCCTCATTACCTTTCTCCACCATTAGCTTCTCGACTTGTAATACAAACAGAAGCGCTCCAGCCGTCGCGTTTATTAATGAAGTAAGAAGCTGTTCGGAAGCGATTTTTCTTAATGGCCTTGTTTTCCGAACAGGGTTGCTGTGTTTTTGGCGCTCAGTGTGAGTGACTCGCTCAGACATTCTTCTTCTTCATCTTCACAAAGCTCTTCTTTATGAATGGTCGTGTTAGTGAATATTACTGTCATGTGAATAGGTCTTGAATTTCTTGAGACTTTGCGCTGCACTAATGAATGTTTTTTTTTTATTTAAAAAATTGTCGTACATTTATTTACCTTGAGGATACCTGTTGACTCGCTGTGCCAGCAAGCTTACTGTTAACGATACATCACAATCAAACACAGCTGGAGGAAACGTTGATGATAAACAGATGACGCTTGTACGATCTGTAATGTACGATCTCCATCCATCCATCCATCCATACATCTTCTATACCGCTTATCCTCTTCAGGGTCACGGGGAACGTGGAGTCTATCCCAGGGAGCATGGGGCACAAGGCGGGGTACACCCTGGACAGGGTGCCAATCCATCGCAGGGCACAATCACATACACACTCACACACCCATTCATACACTACGGACACTTTGGACACGCCAATCAGCCTACCATGCATGTCTTTGGACTGGGCGAGGAAACCGGAGTACCCGGAGGAAACCCCCGCAGCACGGGGAGAACATGCGAACTCCGCACACACAGGGCCACGGTGGAAATCGAACCCCCGACCCTGGAGCCACCGTGCGCCCTTTAATGCACGATCTGTACTCTTTGAATGTAATGAAAAGACTTTGAGCTGAGCTCCTGCTGATATGAAGCGTTCTCAGAGAGTGTTGAGAAGTAGGCTTGCTGTTGTTAGATTTCGGGATTAACGAGGTGACTTTACGAATGTTTACACGTGACCTCGGCCCAAATCTATATTTCAGTGTTTTCCTCGACACGACCTTTATGAACAGAACGTGTCTCTGTGAACATTGTTTCCGTCGATCTCGAGGTGTGTTTGTTTTTTTCCTGTGTTGGAATCGTCACGGTTATTTCGGTGTGGTTTATTGCGTTTGCAGCTCACACCGTGACCCGAGTCTCCTTAGTGATTGTCGTTATGACAGCAAGACCACAGACGTGTCCAGAATTGAGCTACACACTGAAACGCCGTGCTCTCGCATTCCTCTCTCTCGCCCCTGTGAGGAATCCAGGCTGTGTGATGAAAAAAGGTTTCTTTTTTTGGTGTTGGTCTGTGTTTGGTTCGATTTCCCACAGGGGAAGTGGTTGAAACGCCTGGTCACATGCCAGCTAGTTACAGAGCAGCTTTCTGCATCATGGAGTCTGACACTAAAAGCATTGACTCGTAGAGAACCCTTTCAGGCTTTTTCTATTTTAGCGTGTTAGTCAGAGTTCGCGTACAAATCCAAATCTGCTGCGCTAATAATGTGTGAATGAACACACGGACCGCATGAGACACATTTCTGGTTTAAAACGTATTTAACCAGCTTTGTATTAATTAACTAAGAATCAGTCCGTTATCAGTGTACTGGGGGAAAAAAAGAAGAAAAGAATAAAATTAAGAAATCAATCAATCAATCAATCAATCAATCAGTGAGGGAAATATATAAAGTTATATTTTATGGACAGTTTAAGCAACATCTTTAATTCGTCCTAAAATACACACGAACAAATCAAAAACAAAATACAGTTTTACAGGAAAGCATGGGATGAATACATGAGAGGAGAAAAAAGAATAATCAAAAGAAGTGAATGAATTCTGCTCTTCCAGGAACTGAGGTATGAAAACACCGTCATGGCGGTCAGATTGGTGGCATATTATTTTATCACCATAACATCACCCTGGACTTCTTGTTCCTGCCACCTTCATGAAAGCAGGTTCAGCTTTGCGCCAGCCTCTTAATTACCGTCCTCTTGTTCTGTCGCCTAAATCTCGCTTTCATTTCCTCCGGCAGCTTTGCGCTGAAGTTTCCCAGTAGAACCCTACAGGTTCCTCATGAAGTGAGAGGAGAAAACTCTGGAGTCCATTTCCTGTGCCCTTCACTCTCCAGAATATTCTGACGCCACGGTGCGATGAAGGTCCTCAGTGTGGTGCTGCGACACCCGCACGCTTCTGATGGCTTTCGGAGGCTGAGATCGAGTTCTCGGAGGTGTGAGGTTATGATTAGTGTCGACTCGCCGTCTCGTCGTACACAAAACCTCAGCAATAACCCAGTTTTTTTCTGTATGAGCTTCTGCTTAGAGCAGAATATACCATTGGGGCAGGGGAGGCTTGGTGGTTAAGGCTTTGTGTTACTGATCAGAAGGTCGGGGGTTCGAGCCCCAGCGCTGCCACTGTTGGGCCCTTGAGCAAGGCCCTTAACCCTCTCTGCTCCAGGGGGCGCTGTATCATGGCTGACCCTGCACTCTGACCCCAACTTCCTGACAGATAATGTATATGTGATCAATAAAGACTCATTATATTTGAGCGTTCTGATTGGAAGTTGCAACTGCAAGTATTAGCGCCTTGGTATAACACGTTTCTATGGCGACAGCTCTATTCGCAGTGACTCGTACAGAGGACACACAAATTGTCGAGATGGCGACGTTTTCTTAAAGGGAGCAGATGTTCATGAAAGGAGTCTCCAGGTAAGAGTATCTCCACACACACACACACACACACACACATGTGGATAAAAAACGACGGGTCTGATTTAGTCAAGCAGCAAAGCGGGTACGAATTATTCTATAAAGAGATGAATTAATGTCATGAGTGAGGCATCATAATGTCATTTAAATGTCAGAAAATAGGGGTGCCATTATAATTACTTACACACTGGAGTGCACCGAAACAAACGAAGCCGGTGCTTGATGGACTGCAATAAGCATCATTAGTTTTTGGGTTGTTTTTAAATGTCATGAATTTCATCCATTCTCATAATATAATTACTGCGAATAAAGTACACACACACACACACACACACACACACACACACACAGTACAGAACTCACACTGCCTTCATGACTAAGCTGTAATCCACGTAAACTCGGAATTCCCACTCGGAAAATCTGATCTCCAGGTCATGAAGCGGAATAGAGGAGGATGGGAATATTTCCACATTAACAAGCATTAAAATAAAGTTCTGTTTACGTTCATCTTTATTTAATAGAGCTAGAAATATGATTTATATTAAAAAATAAACTAAAATTCCTTTAAACTTTGCACGTCTGGAGTGTTCATGTACCACATGTTCGTGAAAAATCCACGATTGTGATGCCATTTATCTCTTTAACTCTGAACAAATGATTCAGACAACGTGCATTTAATAACCGATTCTTTCCGTCGTTTCGTTCTTAAATGAGCAGCAAGTCGAGTTTTTGGTATAGAATTAGCAAACATACAAAATCGACCGCAGGTGAGCAGGAAGTACATTCTCATTCTCATTCTCATTCTACTTTTCATTAATACTTTACTCTGAGAATATAATTTGTGTAAGAGTGTTGTACTTTCAAAGTCGGTCGATATCACAGCATCATAAATATTGTAAAGTAAAGAAAAACGAGCGACAGAGTGTACTTTTCTTCTTCTCATGATCTTCAGGAAATGAGGATGATGCTCATGGGGTGAATGTGTTCAGGTAACAGGGTCGAGTGAATGGAATTAAAAAATGTCAAACATTTTTCTTGTATCACATGAAAATGAATCACATGAAAATGAATCATATGAAAATGAATCACATGAAAATGAATCACATGTAAATGAATCACATGAAAATGAATAAATAAATTAAAAGGAAAAAATGTCAAACAACATTTTTCCTCATCTATAATGGACGACTCGTGGAAAAGCAAGAGATTCACACATTAAATGCGAAAATAATTCCTGTTTTTGAAGAATTATAATTATATTAATTATATAAAATATATTTTAAGTCCCGGGTTGCATTTTTTTGGGGCTTGTTTTAAAGAATACGGTCGGTTGTTAGGAAAATCTGACAAGCGACTTTGTTTTTTTGTTGTTTTTTTTACATTTATTGTGGTTATTTGGTATGTGGTAAAAATGGAAATACTAAAACACACACACACACACACACACTTGGCTCTCCTGAGAAAGCACAGCGGCAGTCATGAGGACTCTCTCAGCCGCTTTTAACACCCTCCTACAGCTCTCTAACGCACGTGCCTCGACTCCCTGACTCCCTGGCCCTGAAGCCATTTGTTTTTTTTTCTCCTCGGAGAGAACACTGGTTCAGAGAGCTGCTGACTGAGGAAGCTTCAGACCCCAGACACCACAAACACTCAGGGTTTTAAACAGCTTCGGTTTTCTCTCCCAGTCATATTCTCGAGCTCTTCAGAAGTCTGAAGAACCAGAACGATTTTAATCATCACATTTTCTTCACATTATCTACAAGAATGATTCTTTAAATCACTTTCACATCTATTAGTCTGTTTGCTGAGTCGGAATCAGAGTCAAATTGATTGCTTTTGCTTCGTTGGGTTTCATTTCGGTCTCACACTGAACACCATTATATTTAATCGATAAGCAAGAAAACATTGTCTGAGAGGCGTGTAGGCCTGAAGACGTCCCTGTAAAACTCATAGCCTTTAGTTAGGAAAGGGAGCGAGAACTCAGAGCTGGCTCTGATCTGAAATGATTCGTTGATTATAGAAATAACGAGTTGGAATTATTTCCCAGCGTTTATTTTCTCGAATCTCTTGAACACATGCAGCACATTTAACCCTAACCCTAGCTCTGTCCTCTGGATCAGTCTAGGAGTTCACAAAACATCGACAGGAAGAAAAAATAAACCCACTGCTCCTTCTGCTCACCTTCTCCAGCGTTCCTCATGCTCACCTTCTCCAGCGTTCCTCATGCTCACCTTCTCCAGCTCTCCTTCTGCTCACCTTCTCCAGCGTTCCTCATGCCCACCTTCTCCAGCTCTCCTTCTGCTCACCTTCTCCAGCGTTCCTCATGCTCACCTTCTCCAGCGCTCCTCATGCTCACCTTCTCCAGCGTTCCTCATGCTCACCTTCTCCAGCTCTCCTTCTGCTCACCTTCTCCAGCTCTCCTTCTGCTCACCTTCTCCAGCTCTCCTTCTGCTCACCTTCTCCAGCGCTCCTCATGCTCATCTTCTCCAGCTCTCCTTCTGCTCACCTTCTCCAGCTCTCCTTCTGCTCACCTTCTCCAGCGCTCCTCATGCTCACCTTCTCCAGCGTTCCTCATGCTCACCTTCTCCAGCGCTCCTCATGCTCACCTTCTCCAGCGTTCCTCATGCTCACCTTCTCCAGCGTTCCTCATGCTCACCTTCTCCAGCGTTCCTCATGCTCACCTTCTCCAGCGCTCTTCATGCTCACTTTCTCCAGCTCTCCTTCTGCTCACCTTCTCCAGCTCTCCTCATGCTCACCTTCTCCAGCGTTCCTCATGCTCACCTTCTCCAGCGTTCCTCATGCTCACCTTCTCCAGCGTTCCTCATGCTCACCTTCTCCAGCTCTCCTTCTGCTCACCTTCTCCAGCGCTCCTCATGCTCACCTTCTCCAGCTCTCCTTCTGCTCACCTTCTCCAGCTCTCCTCATGCTCACCTTCTCCAGCGTTCCTCATGCTCACCTTCTCCAGCGTTCCTCATGCTCACCTTCTCCAGCGTTCCTCATGCTCACCTTCTCCAGCTCTCCTCATGCTCACCTTCTCCAGCTCTCCTTCTGCTCACCTTCTCCAGCTCTCCTCATGCTCACCTTCTCCAGCGTTCCTCATGCTCACCTTCTCCAGCGCTCCTCATGCTCACCTTCTCCAGCTCTCCTTCTGCTCACCTTCTCCAGCGCTCCTCATGCTCACCTTCTCCAGCGCTCCTCATGCTCACCTTCTCCAGCGTTCCTCATGCTCACCTTCTCCAGCGTTCCTCATGCTCACCTTCTCCAGCGCTCCTCATGCTCACCTTCTCCAAGCTCTGCTTTTATCCCAGAAGTCACGTCTGTCAGCAGATCAAATATTTATCAGCAGAGCGATCAGAGAATTCAGTTCTGTTTCAAACATCAAGAAAGACGTGACCTTTTGTGTCTCAGCGTAGTTAAATGATGGATGAGGACCTGTGGGGTCGGAGAAGGACAGAGACGGCGAGCAAGTCTGACAGAAGAAGATGTAGAACGAGGAAGTAAGGGTGTAAACTAAAGTGTGTGTGTGTGTGTGCGTGGTGTGTGTGTGGGGGGGGGGGAATAAGCTGTCAGTCGTCCAAAGGAGTGTAAACGTACAGTACGTGTATATCACTGAACGTATACGCAGTGCATCTCAAAACTACATAACGCACAGTGTCGTTTTCATGCGTTTGAAAACAAATCGTCTCACTGACTGCGTTTAACACGTGTAATGCACTATTATTCAGTCCCTCCAAACCAACGCAAAATCAAAGAAACGCCGCAATATTCGAAGGAGCTTGCGATTTTTTTCAAAATTACCGCAGATTTTCGGCAGATTCGGGCCGAGACGCGTGATGTGGCAAATCCCTCTCCGGTTCAGGCGCGTCAAAAACACGAGTACAGCTGCAGTAAAAGGTCTCGTTTACCAACAAACATCCCTGAGAAAGACCGCGCAAACATATTTCGTGCGATTGCGATTTCGCCGATTCACGTAGTTTTCCTCAAAAAAAAAACCAAAAACAACAAAAAACTCCGCAAGTCGCACTGCAGTTCGTGAAAATCCGTGAAATCCTGTACAGTCTGATTATAACGCAGTTCTGAGTCTACTGCAAACGCTGATGAGAAGTTTCTGAACTGACAGAACGAGCAGGTTCGATCATGTTAAAGCTAAACCAGCGTAAAAACTCCTCTGAGAGCTGTTCCCTGACACTCGCCGATAAAGAGCTCATTAGAAAGTAGCGTTATCTCCAGCCTGACACGCTTCCCTCGCCGCGCTCGTCCGTCTCTCTGCAGCAGGACTCCGTAAAGCCTGCACGACCATTGATTTTCACGCATCAGATGGATGAGAGTCAGACACGCCGGTGTTCTATCGATCTCCCTGTGATGTAATGCTGAAGGTTTGCATTTAACTACAACACACTGCTTCTGCTTCTTCTTCTTATTATTATTATTATCATAAACCGTGTCCCTTACAGAACCTCCCGAGGCTCACACCGCGCTAAATGCAGTTAAAACAGTGGGGTTTAGGACTTTATTTTTTCCCTGAATGTCCTCATTCGTTTCCGCTTCAGGAACCCACACTGAGTGACGAATGAATCCAGTAATGGACCTAAACCAAAGAAATTAACTTCTCAGAGGAAGGCTTGTGATGTCTGAACAGAAAAGGAAGGAAGAAGAAAAAAAACAGCCCTCGTTTCCTTTCCTCGTTCATTTAATCAATAAACCATTAAAGGGTTTTGTGCAGGCGTAATAGAAAATCCGACAGAAACTCTGGCCTCGTGCGGCGTGTGTCACTCAGACAACTTCATCTGTCTTCACACTAAGGGGAAAAATGGAATTTCATTTCAAGTGTCTGATCGCTTTTTAATGAAACCTCGTGTGGAATTATTCATCGCTCTGTTCGTGTTTCCTCTCAGGTCTTCACGGCGCAGGACGCAGATTTAGCCTCAGCGCTGTTAGCGGCGTCTGAATGGTGCCGGCGTTGTCGTGCTAAACAGAGAGCGAAGCCGGACCGTGCATTTCAAAGATAAAGACGTGCTAATGTGTCGAATTTCAGAGCGAGTCACGCAGGAACGAGACGTGAAGCAAAACCAAATAGATAAATGAAAATCGTCTGAAATGAGATCCTGTGTTTGATTATGAATTCAGTGACCCACACTCCGGGTTCCTTCCACATCAGTGCGCTCGCTCTAAAACACAACTTACAAATATACACCGAAAACACGTGTGGTTTTTTTTTTTTTTTTTTTTTTTTGCAAAATACTTGGACACTTCCTATTAATATCGACTGAAGCTGGAGGAATTTTGGATTTCAGATAAAACACAAAGTCAAAGTTTAAGGTCATGAACGCTATCAGCATCTTTAGAGAAGGAAACTGTGATGGGTTTTATGAGCCGTGTGGAGATCAGTGTCGGTATGAATTCCGCTAAGTAACAGGATATTTCGGCCTAAACCCTGACTACCTCTGCAAGGAGGTTACGACTTGGCTGTAGAGATTTTCGTTACGTTAATGACGCCATAATGGCTCTGTTTTTTCAGACATTACGGGAGACACTCGGAGCTGTTAGTCTGATCTTGAATGAGGGTGCCAGTACTTTTGTAAGAGGTGTTCTGTATGCTACTCTTTTTATTATTGTAATCGTTGCTCATTTCCATTATAACCGCAGATCTGGCTGAGCCTGAGTCATGTATATTAACAAGCCCGAGCTGTTTGTGCCTCGAGCTGAGAATAAACCATGATACTTATTTATTTATGATGCATGAATTAATGTTCTCGACTCGGTCACGGATTCCGAGTGAAAAACAGACGGACGCTCACACGCGGGTGAAGAGCCGTCAGGAGCAGAGCAGAACGTCCTCTTCAGACACACAATTCAACTCAAGTGTTGAGTGTCGTTACTTCAATAACAATAATTACTGCAGAGTAATAAAGAGGAACAAAAGGGCCGCTGTCCCACGTTTAATACAATCAGCACACCAACAACTCTTTTCTCCTCTCACGCTCTCTCGCTCTTTCGTTATCCTCTGATAAACACAGGATCTCGGAATAGAATTCTTTTTTTCTCTCTGCTACAAATGATTAATACGCACATCCCGACTGTGTTCGATTTTCAATTGGTATCTTTTATTTTAAAAAATGATTAAACTGGCATGATATATGAATTTTGATTGTGTATATGTATTATTTATATTCAGATGCTAAACAGAATGTGTGAAATAATAATAATAATAATAATAATAATAATAATAATAATAATAATAAATTTATTTCCTAACAGCCAAAATGTACAGAGTTTAGGACTGTTGCATGATGCAAGGAGGTAATATATGTATATATACGAGTCTGTCACAAAGACATTTTTACTTGTGTTATTTATTTATTTGTTTGTTTGTTTGTTTAAGTAAAAAGTAAAGATTAAGAACAACAAATAGTCTAGAGCAGGGGTTCCCAAACTTTTCCAGGGCAAGGCCCCCCAAATGGCATTGACATTTGACAGAGGCCCTCCTTTTGCAAGATGACTTTAAAACACATTAAAAATACAGACTTCTGAATATATCCCCCTTTTTTATTAATAATAATCTTAATATCTTAATATTAATATCTTACATCTTTACATTACATTACATTAGGAATTGATTGATTGTGTGTGTGTGTGTGTGTGTGTGTGTGTGTGTGTGTGCGTGTGTGTGTGTGTGTGGTTGGTTGTCTGAGAGTGAGAAAGAGAAACCATATTAGTGGGAGGGATGGGCTTGGTGGCTCCGACACAGTTTGTCAAGCCTGGCCAAATTGTTAAGGCCCCCCGGGCGCCCCCTGGCGGCCCTCACTTTGAAAACCACTGGTCTAGAGTGCTACAGAAGTTTACTTTCATTTCCAGTAAAATGATCTCAAAACTCCCATATATGTTTTCAATAATAATAATAATAAAGTTAATTTTTTTGGTACCGGCTCTGTATTTAATTTAAAATAATTAACTCTTAATAAAATCATATATTTACAGATACCAGAACTGTATTTAAGAATGTTTTGTTTAAATGTAATGTTTATTTAAACATACTGCAGTTCAATTTTTTTTGGTAAAGGAAATGTTTATGATTTATTAAGTAATATTAAATCATATATCTTATTAAATATAACTTTACAGTTTATATTATTTTAAAAAATATATATTGTTTGATGCTTTACTTTTTCGATATAAAACAACAACAACAACAATAACAACAACAACAACAACAACAACAATAATAATAATAATAATAATAATAATTTGTATTGCTTGTAAAAGATGTATATTGTGACACACTTCCGGGTTGAACACGTCTCACCCGGATGTTCTCGCAACATCTCGCGAGATTTCGCCCATTAACTTCAGGCTGTAGGTGAGTACCGGACCGGTTTGTGGTTCTCTAGGTGTTTGTTTGTGTATAAATTCAGTGTTATAAAGTGTTTGTTTGTGTATAAATTCAGTCTCAGAGGAACTTTACGCGCTTTGTGATTTTCTTTCTTCTCTTCATGACTGAGTTTTAGATCCCAACGCAACTGAAGCTGCTATTTTAGAGGGTTTTTTAAATTGTTATTTAAACTCCAAATAATTAATTTTAAGTATGCAGCTGTAAACCCTTTAAAAGGTTACTGTAGTGTAACTGTGTGTAACTCACAAACTAAATGTGTTTTTATTTATTTATTTATTTATTTATTTACATGCATGTAAACTTTGCACATTAACCTTAGTTCCTCTAGATCCTGCACAGTCACGTGATTTCCTCATGATCATTAAACTTCAGGCAAATGAAAGATAGATTAGATCTGACTTCTGATATAATATTGTGTTAAATCATTAAATATTCTGTGATTAATCATCAAAATAACACCAACACATCTAATATTTCACTCCTTTGTATGCTGTTTATAGATGCAGGTCAGGATTTTGTGTTTGGGAATTTTTAATATTAATAATAAGAAGAATTTTTAAAACCCTGGATATTCTAGATATTGAAATATTCTGCTGTATAAATATACAACATTTTATAGTAGATTACTGCATATCATTCTGAAACGGTTTTGTAATTTAGAGAAAAACGCTCTGCTCTCAAAATGGACATGTTTTTGTGTTGTGTTTCCAGTTGTGTATTTTTGTGTTTTAAAAGCTACTTTAATCATCCGAGAAAAGAAACAGATGTCACGTCTGTACATCTTCCCCCTTTTATTATTTACATTTTTCTGCACAGTTTTATCACATTTTCTCCCATGATCCAGTCAATGACCTTTTGACCTTTGCTATTTTTAAATAAGGCTTTATTTATTTATTAAATCTCACCAAGAAAGAGCAATAACACCGACACAGAAAATATTCTGTATATTTTTCATTTTATTTTAAAATTATTTATTTGTGTTATTTTAACACATCTTCTGTGCCCTCAGATTTAACATGTAACATGTTTGTTTTATTTAATGTATTTTAAAATATAGCATGGACCTTTTTAAAGCCCTAAATCATTATCATTTAACATGAGTGTAGATGTTAAAGCAGATATCTTTTTAGACGTATTATTTTCCGCACGTTTTATCACAGCTTCTCCTTTTTCATGATTTTTATGAGTCCGCGGATTTAACAAGTTGCAGATGATAATTTATTCTCCTGAGGAAAGTGAAATAACCCTGATCTGTACGTTCGGTGTGATCAGATGTTCTACACGTGCCTCTGTAATAAAATATGAAGGTTCCACTTCGTCCTCATGAGGAAGAGTGACTTCCTGCAGGAACTCTGTATCTGTGGTTGGTTCTGGTTTTGATTTTAATCTGTATTAATATGACGATATTTTATTATCAGACTTTCACACAGTATCCTCTTATCTGTCCATTCTGCAGGTGTGTGTGTGTGTGTGTGTGTGTGTGTGTAAATCATGGGCCGGCTGGATGGAAAAGTGATCGTGTTGTCTGCGGCTGCGCAGGGAATCGGCCGAGCTGCCGCTCTGGTGTGTATTTTATTCCTCATCAGCGAGTGTTAGGGGTCCAAGCACCAGGTTATTCACAGCAAACACTATAAGACTGTTACGTACTCTATAACGTACACGAACGCCACCGCACGTGCTCACGCTGACACGAGTCAGAGTGGTCAGTTCAAGCGTTTACATGGTAATGTTTTTCTCCTCGATCAGATTAGAAAAGGAATAAAATGGAAAACTACTCTAATCGGCGAAATCGCAGCTGCACACAATAGCTTTGCGCGCTCTTTCACAGTGATGTGTGTTGGTAAACGAGACCTTTTAGCTGTACTCGTGTTCGACGCATGTAAAATGTCTTATGGAGTGGTTGGAGCGGAGCGATCAGCGGGTCAGGACTGAGAATGCAGTGTTTGTTTGTGTGTGTGTGTGTGTGTGTGTGTGTGTGTGTGTGTGTGTGTTTTGCTGTTGTGTGTTTGTGCCCTGCAGAACCAGTCAGGTTTCATTACAGCTGTGTTTGTGTGCTAAATAACAGAAGTGACAGAGCGGCGCTGCTGAAGCCCGAGGAGGATAAAAACACACACTAGTGCGGCTTTACATCCAGAATCTGAACTCAGAAGCCCTTTAATAATCACACAGATCATCAGGAGCTCAGGAACGAAGACGATGAAGAACATCTGCTTATTAAAGTGATAGAATTACAGATGGACATTTTCACAGTTCCTGGGGGTTTTCTGTGATTTATTATATAACAAGTAAATTTTTAGAAATGAGCACTTTTATATTATTGTTTAATTCGCCCTGTCGTCACCGTTCAAGCTTCAGATTATTTTTATTTATTTGTTATTTTTTGTCATTGCACACATTTCATTTCCTTCTTTCTCTTTTTGCATGAAATGATATTTATTCTGTGTAAAATCTCAATAAAATGCTGTATTTATGTGTTTATTGATTTATTTTTGTAGGCTTTTGCTAAAGAAGGAGCTCAGGTCATTGCTACGGACCTGAACGGTGAGAAACTGAAAGAACTGGACGGGACTCCAGGTAGTGAAACCACGCCACCTAGTGACACTGCAGCATGGTTTACACCTTGTGTTTGATAAAAAATATATAGTTATTAAACTTTAAGAAATATATGTATCTTTTTTTACACATTCTGTGCCGCTATAAGGTTATACATTATATAATTTATAGAACTGATATTTTTATCGATATTGTTTGAAATAAAAGTGTAAATATTGCTTCTGTGCACTGCTTCATAAACGTTTGAGACAAAACCACGCTGAACTGTAAATATTATCTTTAAATGATTCATATTATGTTCTGTTTTATTCAGGAATCAGGACTCAGGTGCTGGATGTGACTAAAAAGGAGCAGGTGGAGGCTCTGGCTAAAGAGTTGGAGCGAGTTGACGTGCTGTTTAACATAGCGGGGTAACGACTTTCACTTCCACACACTCTGATCAGGATTAAACACTGAAAACGAACAAACAAATAATAAATAAATAATCTGGAGTCAGTGTGAGGTGTGGTGAATAAATGACATAAAAAATAGTAGTAATAGTGGTGGTGATGATGGTGGTGGTGGTGATGCTGCTGGTGATGGTGATGGTGGTGGTGATGATGATGATGGTGGTGGTGGTGATGGTGGTGGTGATGATGGTGGTGGTGGTGATGCTGCTGCTGGTGATGATGGTGGTGGTGGTGGTGATGATGGTGGTGGTGATGATGATGATGGTGATGATGATGGTGGTCGTGGTGGTGATGATGATGGTGGTGGTGGTGATGATGATGGTGGTGGTGGTGATGATGGTGGTAGTAGAAGTGGTGGTGATAATGATGGTGGTGATAATGATGGTGGTGATAATGATGGTGGTGATGATAATGATGGTGGTGATGATGATGGTGGTGGTGATGATGGTGGTGATGGTGGTGGTGGTGATGATGGTGGTGGTGATGATGGTGGTAGTAGTAGTGGTGGTGGTGATGATGGTGGTGGTGGTGATAATGATGGTGGTGATGATAATGATGGTGGTGATGGTGGTGGTGGTGATGATGGTGGTGGTGATGATGGTGGTAGTAGTAGTGGTGGTGGTGATGATGGTGGTGGTGGTGATAATGATGGTGGTGATGATAATGATGGTGGTGATGGTGGTGGTGGTGATGATGGTGGTGATAATTTAGCACTTCACAGCTGTGTTAATTCCTTATCAGTCTGTTTCTTGGTTTCTTCTCCCCCAGGTTTGTTCATCATGGTACGGTCCTGGACTGTGAGGAGTCGGACTGGGACTTTACCATGAACCTGAACGTACGCAGCATGTACCTGATGATCAGAGCTTTCCTGCCCCAGGTCACTCATCTACCCATTAACAAACTAACACAAAGCTCCGTTTACACTCACAATACCTTCAAATACATGAGTTAACTTCATCAGCTGTGATGGATCTGCCTTCTGGTTTTTTATTTAAATGAGCTAAAAGAAAAAGAGAGAGATCTGAACTCTTAACCTTTAGTCACATCACAGTTTACCCAGTTTACCCAGTGTACCCAGTATACCCAGTATACCCAGTGTACCCAGTTTACCCAGTGTACTCAGTGTACCCAGTTTACCCATTATACCCAGTGTACTCAGTGTACCCATTATACCCAGTGTACCCAGTGTACCCAGTGTACCCAGTTTACCCATTATACCCAGTGTACCCAGTGTACCCAGGATAAACATAAGAGATGAGTGAAAGTTACAGTTAGAGAGAATAGATGAGTAACGTATTGTGTATGATGGAGAAAAGGTGCCAGTATTAACAGAAGACTGCTGGGATGTTTGGGAGTTCGCACCAGAACAAACGCTGATGTTTTTGTTTGTGTTTTTCTTCAACGTTGCTGTATTTTCTGTGTGTTCATGCCCACAGATGTTGGCTCGCAGGTCTGGGAACATCATTAATATGGCATCTGTGGCGTCAAGCATCAAAGGCATGAAGATACTTTTATTGATTTATTGTATTATTTAAATAGTATGACTTTATAATTGCTGGTATAAACAGTGTGTGTGTGTGTGTGTGTGTGTGTGTGTGTGTGTGTAGGTGTCGTGAACAGGTGTGTGTACAGCACGTCTAAAGCAGCAGTGATCGGTCTCACCAAGTCTGTAGCTGCAGATTTCCTCGAGCAGGGGATTCGCTGTAACTGCATCTGCCCCGGTACACTGCTCAACTCTTATATACACACACTCACACACACACATGCAAACACAGAGTCTCAGTATCTACTGAAAACTCATATTTATGTTAAATTGGCCCAGGATCAGGGCTAACGATAAATGATCTTTGTACGACAGTTTTATAAATCTTTTATGTGCGGAGGATGTGCTTGAGATTTCGGTTCATAATTTATATGTATTTATATTTATTTATATACGTTAGCGTTTTTGTTCCGTTAGCAGCTCGAGGTCTTCCTCTCTTTTCTCTCTACAGGAACTGTAGACACTCCGTCACTCAGAGAGCGAATCCAGTCCAGACCGGATCCTGAACAGGTACTACCTTAAGATAAACTAAAACTTAAAATAAACATGATTTGTAAACATGTATTTACATATACACTTTACTGTAGTTTGAAAGGAGACTATATAATAATCCCAGGAGTCATGTGCTGGTCAGTACCTGGATATTTATTGTAATACATATTTTTAGGAAGAAAACCATGATCATGATTATGTGATGATGGACATTTTACCTCCTACAGCTTCAGAAGCAGAAGGTTTTTTTCCTCACACAGCTGATGAAGGACTTTTGTCCAAAATCAATCCCACTTTCATATCCAGCTAATAATGAAGAACTCTTTACGCTGGATTATCAGCCAGCACACGGATGCCAACATGGCCGCCGAGTGAGGAAACTCTAAGGTGATCTGCGTTATAAGAATATAAAGTCTTCTTCTGTGTTCGCGTTTCAGGCGTTTAAAGACTTCATGGCAAGGCAGAAGATCGGCAGGATGTGCACTGCGGAGGAAGTGGCTCATCTGTGTGTTTATCTCGCCTCCGATGAGGTCAGTTCAGAAAACTCATTATTTATCTATCAGGTTAAACATAATGTCCCGGCATGATCCTGTTTACAAAGTTATCACGATATTTTATTTATTAAAAATAATACAAAATATAAAACTACTATGTTGTTCATGACTTGTTTCATTGGGCAACATTTTATTTGTGATTGTCTATCATCATCATATTATTATTATTATATGACATCACTTCCTGTGTTGAAAACAATAACATGAAGACAGTAATTCGTAGAATTTTGTTGAAAATTCTACTTTTTCGATGGTTTTCAAGTTTCAAGCATGGCAAAAGAAAAAAAAAACAAGAAGGCGGAGTTTATGGCATATTCCGTTGAAATTCCTGTAATGTGACCAAAATCCACGTATAATAATAATAATAATAATAATAATCTGTAATTATCATAAAATGATCATATTTTGTGAATAATGTTTCTAGCGTGTGTGTAACATTGCGATATATCATCTATACAGTTATCATCACTTGCCTACGTTATTGTCATTTTAATTTATTTTATTTTTGCTACCTTTTGAACTGCAATCAACGCCAGAAATATTGGCACCCCTCAGGAAACGAGCAGCATTTTATGCTTAAACATGTACATGCCCTGTGCAATTATTTGTCGGACTAAATATATATATATATATATATATAATTATGTAGTATGGTTGTTTTCTTCAAAACTATTGGCACCTTCTTACAAAGTACAAAGCCGTACGCTCATGAATTGAAATCTTTCTTTGTATTTTTTTGTGTAATGGTATTTTTTTCTTTACTGCTAATGTAATTATTATATCTATTAACTGAAATGATCGTTTTGTTTGTGCAGTCGGGGTACGTGACCGGAGCCGAACACGTCATCGATGGAGGATGGAGTCTGTGATTATTTCACACTGTAATGGATAAATAACCTGTGATGTGTTCCTGTCATTGCAATGAATTAAAACACATCACGTTGGTCCGTTTTGAATTAAATCATTAATCAAATAAAAGACATAAAAGAGGGTAAAGCACTAATGATTATGGTTCAATCTTGTGATTATTTTATTATTATTTTTTAGGCCCATTCATTTTTGAATGAAAGGGTGTCAATAATTATTATTTCTCACTCAAAAGGTATCAAAATGTCTCCCAATCCGAATGTGAGGAACCTTAGTCTTGTCTGGTGATGTTTCTAATAAATTTTTACAAATGTAAATGTTATTGTTCTCCTATTTTTAAAATGTTTTGTCATGATCAATAGCGTGCTGCAGGGATGACGTCACTTTGTACCGGAACCGGAAGTTAGCATCACACTGGTTTCCTGGACAAAAACCCGATAGGATTTTCCCATAGGCTTTTGTATTATAGCAAAAAAACAAGCTCTGTGATCAACAAAAGTTTACAGTACGTTTTGTCCATCAAGATAATTTTCACAAAATGAACACAACTTTTATGAAGTTTGAAGCCTAAATACAATCGCCAGTAATAAAAAGCTAAAGACATGCTAGAAATGAACTACACCACGGTCGCTCGATTTAAACGTCACCATCACCAAGCTTACGAATACTTTTCCAAACTTGATTTAAAACATTTTCTATAACACGGATTTACTGTGTAAATCATCCACATTTTTCGGGGGGAATTGTGCACAGCAAACCTGAACCAGTTTATCTGCAAATATTTGTCCTGTACGGCGTGATGACGTTTAATGTCCCCGACAAACTCCGTAGTCTCATTTAGCAACTTGTTAGCGACCGCCTTTTTCAGTACGCGTAAAAGCGTTTTAAAAAATCATGAGTGGGGTATAACTGGTGTATTTATGTCGTAGAATAAAAGTGAAAATATTTCGAGCTTGTGTTTACCACAGACCTTATTTCATTCTTTTAACCAAAATCCCATTTTAAAAACCTATTAACTTCGGGACGAAGTGCTAAAATGCTAATTCGTTTTGGCGTTATAAAATGACGTCATCCCTGCGCCACTCAATAATATCGCTATTAAACTCTGTGCTGTTTACAATCGGCTTCCATTTTAGTTTTCATCCGCTTCCTTATAGTTCTGTGACTGGTTCAATCCCAAACCGCTCCCTATATTCTAGTGCACTGAGTAGGGAGTAACCGCCATGACATCACATCTTAAGTAGTGCTCGCTCAGAGAGAGGAAGTATTTGGGATCGAGCCGGGGATTTCAGCACCACAGCGGTTTTCTTCAGCATCCACACCAGAGGAAGAAGCACGAGCTCGGTAGGAAGTGAGTAACCATGACAACCGGTTTACATTTTAACAGGTATTATGTTGACTAGCTAAACCGGAAATGTACTTCATGATTTTATTCCCCACCTTGTTTTTTTCTTTTTCTTATAACGAGTTGAATCAGTCGGTTGGCTGTTTACACTGTAACCTGGTAGAAAAATAACAGTGTTAACGTACATAAAAGCACAAAATATCATCTTTATTAACTTCACTAAAAAGGGATGAATCCCAAAATGGCTCCATGTTCACTATATATAAGTGCACTAATTAGGGTAGAAGTAATTACACACACTAGACACTGGTGCATTATGGGCCATGTGTGGATTCAGCTACCTTAAATTTATACTGTAATATTTATGTAATTTGATAGTATTTTTTGTAAATTTTATAGTAAATATATTTGTATCTTAATCTTTAAGTCCATGTGGTGCTAAAGTAGCATATGGTGAGTTAATTAGTGTGTAGTCTGGTTAAAATCGGATTAACTGTTCAATTTAAGCTGCTTTTATCCCGGTTTACGCCTCTGTTCACATCACAACCACAAAAGAGTTAATTCAGTCAACGCTTTAATTAAAATGTCAACAAAATTACATCTAAGCCTTAAAAAAAACTTGATTTATTCATAATGTATCCAAAATACCTTGTATTGAACCACGCCCAATGCACAACAACTAAAAACTACACACATTTCTGACCATAATGGGGTTAAAAATCTGAATTTTTATATAAGGAATAAAATGTATTCCTCTTCTTATCAGTTTAGAGTCGCGTAACGCCCACGATACGAGTCGCTTCCTGTTCTCACTTACGTTATAGCAGCTATAAACACTCGCTCCCTCACCTGTCTCGCTTTCTCCTGTCTTGATGTTAATAAAAGAAAAAACAACACACGGCTTGTCATGTCACGTCAAGTTCGAGACCTGACTGTTCACTTGCTCCCTAGCCAGATAATCCGTGTTATTCCCTTCACCTGTCAGTGGTTTTAATGTTATGGCTGATCGCTGTACATCTGACTGTTACAAAGTGCTGACACTGGAGACTCCTTCACATAAACATCTCCTTACTTTAAGAAAACTTCACCATATCAACGATTTATATGGCGCGTCCATCGTACAAGTCCCTGTGAACGAGCTGTTTCTGAGGAGCGCATTAATATAAATGTGTCAGAGCTGCTGTTACAGACAATTAATTAAACATCATCTGAAGAATCACAGTCTCGAACTCAACATGCTATATTGTGTCATGCATGTTTTAAAAAGTATAGCAATATAATATTTTAGCCATATCATCCAGCTTTATATAAATAACAGAGGTGCAGATTAAACACCTGAATTTATCCTCCCTGGTGTATGACAGGCTGCTTGTAGCTCCGCCCAGTTAGTGGGCGGGAAGTGGAGGTGGAAGTGGCGTGAACGTCCTCGCTGGTCGGAGATGAAGTGATCTCTCGGTATTATGGACCATGCTGAGTCTCAACCCGATTCATCCCGCTCGCTGGAGGAGGAAGAAGCTCCTGTGGTGGGAAACCATGCTGAGGTACGACAGGCGTTAAAAAGACGTTTACGTTTATCTTGCATTATTATTACTAACGTTATCATTTAAGTCCTGACATTCTTTCATTACATACTGTGCTTAATTATTTATATATATATATTTATATAAAACTAAATTTGTTTTACTGTGTCTTATTACATATAAGAGTTTAATTTATTAAAATGTATAATATTGTAATAGTTTTATAATAGACATACAGTTCACACCTTTCAGTTTTTATAGTCATTGTATGTGTGTGTGTGTTAGATTTACACGCTCTGCTGTTACATGAGTAGGTTTTATGCGGTGTGTGTGTGTGTGTGTGTGTGTGTGTGTGAGACAAACCCTGCAGAACAAATAGGAACCTGTGACTCCACTGATACACTCTTTATCTAATATTTCTGATTACGTGGGAGTCAACACGGGCTGGGCTTCACGTGTACCTGTGCGAATCACACACACACACACACACACACACACACACACACACCTAGACACACAGAGTAAGGTGTTCTTCAGCATGGTTTTGTGATTAGGTTTGTATTGATATTTCCAGCACTGTTCGGGTAATCAGACGTTCCATGCGTTGTTGAGTGAGGACACGGAGGACACGGAGGAGACGGAGGGGCAGAGACCCGGACACCCGATAGACGCCTCCACCAACACGGAGCCGAAGCGACGATGCTGCGGGTGGCTGAGGAGGCGGTGCCCGTGTCCCCCCCGCGGCCTGCTGGCATCACTTATCACCAAAGGTGAGTGGGGCGAAGGGATGCACCGAAAATTTACCAATCACTTGTAATAAATTATACACAAATCCCCAACGGTCCAAACTTCTGAGCCCCGAATAAAATAAAAACATTTAAAAATAATTATGTTACTCAAAATCCTAAAAAACAACTAAAAATGGCCCAAGAACATCTTTACACCTTTATCCTTATTAACAATAAAATATATATGCATCAGTATGCAAATTTAGACACGCCCCTACATTCTATCCGTATCATAGTCTCCTCATTTTATCGCTGATTTATTTTACACCAGCCAAAGCCTGTCAGAAAATATCGCTGTGTTTCCATGACAACCATCATCTGTTCAACATCAGCTAGGTTTTCTAGCTAATCAGCGTAGCATTTGGGTTGTGTGGCTAAATTTATTTAACTGGACCTCTGTGTGTGTGTGTGTGTGTGTGTGTGTCCCCAGCATCCATGGCCACGGTGTTATTCGGAGTGGTTTGGTCCATCACTGAGGACGAGTGTCTCCCCGGAGGAAACCTGTTCGGCATCGTCATCGTGTTTATCTGCTCTCTGATTGGAGGAAAGCTTGTGGGATTAGTCCGTCTGCCCCGCCTCCCGCCCCTCCCTCCTCTCCTGGGTATCACGCCTTCTTTTATTCTCACTGACTTTTTAACTTTTCCATATAAGGTGAATTTTTTGTCTGTTTCTATCAGCTGAAGAGGTGCGAAAAGATGATGTCATCAAAAGAGACACACTGGTGATATTATATTTTTTTGAAACATCAATGTTCTTTGGTCATGTGGTTAATTTCAGCTGAATTAATACTGAATAGATGTAGTTAATTGTGTATTATAGTTTTGAGGTTTATATGCTGTAACAGAAGAAAGAAAGTTGCAAAAACCAAAACCTGCTGCTGAAGAGTTTGTTCCTGTTGGCTGCTTTAAAATAATATTTTCATCCTTCTTAAAAAAATAAACTGTCCTGTTTAAACAAATGTCTCAGTTACGTCGTCGATGTTTTTCTTTCTCCAACCAAAGTCTGTGAGAAAAGTGTAGCTGATATCCCAGAGGGTAGTTAGATCTTCACTGTGTGTGTGTGTGTGTTCAGGTATGTTGTTAGCAGGTGTCCTCCTCAGGAACATCCCCGTGGTAACGGAGGCGGTGTACATCGACTTCAGATGGTCCGCGTCTCTGAGAAACGGCGCCCTGGCTGTCATTCTGACCCGAGCTGGCCTGGGATTGGACGCTTCGGTACGTCAATCATTCCCAAACTCCGCCCACAACCTGCTGGGACACGTGTTCATGTTTTAGTTTCCCTTCATGTGTTGTTAGAGCTAAATTAGAATTTTGTAAATAAGGAGAAATGTAAGTTAATGAAGGTAAATAAGTAAAGAAGGTAAACAACAACCCAAAGAGCACATCCAAATCAACTAAGGAACGGTTTCACGAAAAGAAGATCAAAGTTTTTGAAATACAATCTGATGGATCTAGAATGTTTTTGCAAGAAAGAGTGGGAAAATATCGCCAAGTGAAGATGTGCGACGCTGACAGACTCTTACCCAAGAAGACTGAGTGGTGTAATAACATCAAAAGCTGCTTCAACTGAGTATTAGTTTAGGGGTGTGTATACTTATGCAACCAGGTTATTGTAAGTTTTTGTATTTTCCCCTAAAATGTGTCAGATTGTTTTTCAGTTCATTTTTATACGCTGTAATTTCACATCGAGGGTGGAAACAGTTCTGACGTGATCTGCCATTTTATCTGAGGTGGTGTTGGTTTCAGGCGCTGAAGAAGCTGAAGGCGGTGTGTGTCCGTGTGGCTGCGGGTCCGTGTCTCATCGAAAGCTCGACCGTGGCTCTGCTGTCTCACTTCCTCATGGGACTTCCCTGGATCTGGGGCTTCATACTGGGGTTCGGCTGCAGTTATTAAACCCACACACACACACACACACACACACACACACGCACACACACACTCACACACACTTTACAGTTTAATACAAGTGCAGTTTAAGTAAAAGGTGTTTGTTTTGCTATACAGTTATAATAATTTGAATTATGTAGATAAGTGAAGCATGAAGGTCTAACAGTAAACCGTAGCTGTCGGTGTGTTTGTGGTGTTCAGGTTCGTTCTGGGTGCCGTGTCTCCTGCTGTGGTGGTTCCCTCCATGCTGCTACTGCAGAAGGACGGGTACGGGGCGGAGCAGGGCGTGCCCACGCTCTTAATGGCCGCCGGAAGCTTCGACGATGTCCTGGCCATCACAGGGTTCACCACCTGCCTCGGCATCGCCTTCGCCACCGGTACCTGAACCTCACGCTGAAACTCTGTGTGCCGAAATGAGATTTGAACTCGGGTTATAACCCCGTCTCTGTGCCGCCCCCTGCAGGCTCTACCTGGTTCAACATCCTCCGAGGGTTTTTAGAGGTTTTAGGGGGTGTGGTTGTGGGCGTGGCTCTCGGGTTCTTCCTTCGTTATTTTCCCAGTGAAGACCAGGTAAAGACTCCTGATTACACTCCACACTCACGACATTACATTAGTGTAGAGAATAAATTCACGCTGTAGATGTGTGAAAGTAATCGAGTGTTGTATTATGTGTGTGTGTGTGTGTGTGTGTGCTCTGTAGAAAGGTCTGGTGCTGAAGCGTTCCTTCCTGCTGCTCGGTCTCGGTGTGTTTGCTGTGTTCGGCTCTAACGTGGCCGGATTCCCCGGGTCTGGAGGACTCTGTACGCTCGTCCTCGCGTTCCTCGCTGGAACCGGCTGGGAAAATAACAAAGTACGATTCTCTCTCGCAAAAAACCCCAAACACCAGGTCACTTTCTGCACAGCTCTTTCTTTATGTAAATATATTTTCTGCATGTAGATAATAAATCGTTTTATTTTCCTCTTCACTTCTCTTCATCCTTTTTTCTGCTTCTTTTTCCCTTTTTCTTTTTTATTTTCTTTCTTTATTCCATTTCTTTTTTCCATCACTGAATTACTAATTGTTAACTGAATTTACTTGTTACTCTTCCAATTGTTTCTTTTCTTTCTTTTTAAATTTTCCTCTGCTTTCTCCTTTTTCTTCTTTCTTGTGTACCTGTATCTGTGTGTGTGTGTGTGTGTGTGTGTGTGTGTGTGTGTGTTCAGGCTTCTGTAGAGGAGGTTGTAGGTAAGGTATGGGATGTGTTTCAGCCTCTGTTGTTTGGGCTGATTGGAGCTGAAATCCGGGTCGGTGCTCTAGAGCCTATCACAGTGGGTCAGTCTCACACATGCGCACACACACACACACACACACACACACACACACATACATGCACACAAAATACTAAAGAAAAGAAGTGGTTTAATTCATAATTTTATTACTGTATGTGTTTGTGTGTGTGTGTGTGTTTGTGTGTCTGTGTGTGTGTGTCTGTGTGTGTGTGTGTGTGTCTGTGTGTGTGTGTCTGTGTGTGTGTGTGTGTGTATGTGTGTGCGTGTGTGTGTGTGTGTGTTTGTGTGTGTGTGTGTGCGCGTGTGTGTGTGTGTGTATGTGTGTGTGTGTGTGTGTGTGTGTGTGTGTGTGTGTCCTCAGCTCTGGGTCTGGCCACTCTCAGCATTGCCCTGAGTGTGAGGATCTTCTTCACCTTCCTCATGGTGCTCTGCGCTGGATTTGATTTGAAAGAGAAGATCTTCATCGCTCTGGCCTGGATGCCTAAAGCCACTGTTCAGGTCACCTTCACTTAAAGCCTCGTTACATACAGCTTATAACCTGTTTACGACACATTCACATCTCACATGTCTTTTTGTTTCTTTTTCTTCTCTTATTTCCCTTTCTTCTCTCCTTTCTTCTGTGTGTGTGTGTGTATATGTATATATATATATATATATGGTGTTATTTATGTGTGTAGTAAATAGAGATGTCCTGAGTCAGCGGTTTGTACTAATCAGGGAACAGGAAATGAAGGTAAAGTGAACGCTGCAAGCTGATTGGCTGATTGTCTCTCTCGACAGGCTGCGATTGGCTCGACGGCTCTGGACACGGCGCGTGTGAAGCAGGATGAGGAGTGTCAGCGTTTTGGTATGGACGTGCTGAGCGTGGCCGTTCTCTCCATCCTCATCACTGCTCCACTCGGAGCGCTGCTCATCGGCCTGTGTGGACCACGCCTACTGAGGAGACCCAAGAACCCCGAGTGGGGTGAGACACACACACAGAGATGGGAGGATGGATGAGTGGAGGAATATCTTGATGGATGGATATGTGGATACGTGTCTAGATAAACTGATGTGATTCTGAAATCTAAAAGTATAAACACTTATATACAGGCCTTTAACTCTGTGTGTGTGTGTGTGTGTGTGCGTGTGTGTGTGTGTGTGTGTGTGTGTGTGTGTGTGTGTTACAGCTGTAAGTCAGGGTACTCTGTCGCCATCAGATGCCCGGGTCACCTACGAGAGTGCAATCTGATACTTGTGGAACTTTCCAGAACAGGCAGTCAGAAGATCAGTACCTCAAACTCTGGCTTTGTGACTCTCCTGTAACTCTATTTTGTCTCCTCTATGACTCTCCTGTGACTCCTCTGTCTCTCCTCTGTCTCTCCTCTGACTCTCCTCTGTCTCTCCTCTGACTCTCCTCTGTCTCTCCTCTGACTGTCCTCTGTCTCTCCTCTGTCTCTCCTCTGTCTCTCCTCTGTCTCTCCTCTGACTGTCCTCTGTCTCTCCTCTGTCTCTCCTCTGTCTCTCCTCTGACTCTCCTCTGTCTCTCCTCTGACTCTCCTCTGTCTCTCCTCTGTCTCTCCTCTGTCTCTCCTCTGACTGTCCTCTGTCTCTCCTCTGTCTCTCCTCTGACTCTCCTCTGTCTCTCCTCTGACTCTCCTCTGTCTCTCCTCTGACTGTCCTCTGTCTCCTCTATGACTCTCCTCTGTCTCTCCTCTGTCTCTCCTCTGACTCTCCTCTGTCTCTCCTCTGACTCTCCTCTGTCTCTCCTCTGACTGTCCTCTGTCTCTCCTCTGACTGTCCTCTGTCTCCTCTATGACTCTCCTCTGTCTCTCCTCTGTGACTACTTTGTTTTTTTTTCTTTCTTTTTTTTAAACAATTTTGACCATAGAATTTTGCAGGTTTGTTATGTATACACATTGCTCTTGATTATTTTAAGGCCTTTATTTTACATTTATATTTCTAAAGAGACGACTGAAAGCGGGAAATATAGACAAACATTATTTCTATTTAAGTCTTTGTTGTAATAAAAAAAAAGGGATTATCTGTTTTAAAGATAAAACAGCATCATGCTGGAATTATGCCATTTTGCTCACCACAATAAATCAGTGTGTATTTTATAAAATATAATTAAATTATATTAAATGAAATGTTAATCAGTTTTTCTCAGGTCATCGTGCTCCTTGCGCTCTTACGGCTCCATCAGTATTGAAAACTTTATTTATTTCTTTTCTCCTGTTTCACTGCTGGAATGAACACACGGTTGCTTTTGCATTGATTCTGATATATTTTTCATGGATTTTTTGTATTTATTACTAACAGTATATTGTATAGACATTGCAGCGTGTTACATCAATACTGTACAAATGGGATCATACAGATGAATCATACAGGGATATTTTCATGACTCTGGTCAGTAATGACTCGGTGTATCCATTAAAGGATTATGACAATTATTCTAGGCATGATGTGATTCATTTATCTGGGAAATGTAAAAACGGTCGTGTGTCGGCACTTTTATTCTGCAATACAGACTTTAACCACAAGGTGGAAGCAGAGCTCAAAGCAAATCATGAGCGGGTTGTGGAGGATTGTGTTACAGGCAGAACACAACGCTTTATTATTTGTGCTCAGTAATTGTCACTGGTTCCCCTTCACTCACTCTGTGCTATGAAATACTCTTTAGAAATATATTTCAATTAACACACTTAACGTTCAGTACACTGTTTTTAAATGAGACTGAAATCTGAAAGTGACTTCCTCTATCCTCTCTGAGAGACCACACGGGTAACACAGACCAAACTCACGCAACTATTCTAAAGACTTTGCTCAAGCGTGAGACTTCTGTTTGTTCATCTACCTGTCAGGTGAGTTTATCTTTCCAAATATCAATTAGACAAATGTTCAGAAGGGCTGTTCGTCATGATTGAAACTCTGAAGAGTTTTGTACACAGTGCAGTTTGCCAGTTCACTCATGGAGCTGCTGCTGGGGTAAGAGTCTTTATTAGGCTCCAGATCCTCTGTGACTCTGAGAAAGCTGTTACTGAAAGTGAGTGAGGCAGTGCTGCCCCCTGGAGGCTCTAACATGCTCCGAGGGCTTTCGGAGGTTCTAAATGCCATGTGTGGGTGAATCAAGATCCATCCTGATGCTCTACTTCTGCTTGGAGCTTCTGCCCACAGAGACTCACTCACTGCTGCTGAGGGTTGGCCCACATGTGTAGCCTAAAGATTCTAGAGATTTAAAGCTAAAAACTCTTCTGTAATGAATAAAAGACCCTCATAATAATGACGATCATAATGAAACCAACCAACGATGACCTCGGACATCAGAGGCCTGGCTTGCAGCAGTCTGGACGGTTGCTGTGTAGATCACCTTCAGGACTGGCTGACAGCAAGATCAACACCGACGTCATCTAAGGAATTCATTTTTAAATTTATGTGGATAGTTTTGACATGTTCTCTGTTAAGCTCAAGAGATCTCAAGTTGAGCAGAGCTGAAGTTTTGCAAAAGCTGGGATTGAATATACGTGAGGCTCGAGGAGACGAAGATGGTGGGGTTTTGGCGGAGGTCATTTTAAAAGATGAAGGTGCTATGACACGTGATTTTCTTTGTGGGATTTGGTGGCTTTGTGCTAAAAGCCTTGCCGCTGAATCTACAGGTTGGTGGTTCAAATCCAGCTTCTCCGTGTGTTTTATATGTTTTGTGGAGAAATGTAGAAGGTGGAGTTAATATGGCAGGTTTTTGTTGGCCGATGTCATTTTTTGGCATGCCATTTGCAGTAATCAGGCGTGGTTGCATCTAGTCCAGCTGAACCCCATTATGAACGCAGTTCCATAGATTTGGGGAATTAGTAACTATGGGGGCAAATACATTTTCACACAGGCCCATTGGCCCCTTGCACAGCAGTGAAAGGTCATTAAGGTCATCTGATCAAGGTTTACTCTCCCTGTCTAGGGCTAGGCTGAAAATAAAAGGTGATTGTGCTTTTTCAGCTTATGCGGTAAATTATTAAAGTAATGTGCTTCTGTAAAGCCTTCCGTTATATATTTAATGTTCCTGCTCAACTGAGGTGTTCGACAGCATCTTACAACTCATGTGTTTACTATTACTTTTAATTCTATTTTACTTTATTATTATTATGCAGCATGTTGTAGCCTTTGGTTTCGAAAAGCGCTATTATAAATTAAGGTTTACTTATTTTACTTTACTTACTAGTTTACTATATTATTGTGCTGCGGTCATTAGAAGGTCAGTAGAAGTTCTTAGACTCAGTGGGGGACCTGCACACTTTGAGAACCACAGCAGGAAACACACTCAGATCAGTTATTAAACTCACTCTTGTTAATATTTCATGCTTAAAGTTAATATTCTGCACCTGGTTTCATCATTAAATTTTAAAAAGAAAAAAAAAAGTGAAAAAAGGGGGGGGGGGGCTTCTAATAGTGTCTGTGGTGAAAGAACATCAGCAACATGTTCATGCTTTGTGTGCAATACAGACTTTGACCACAAGGTGGAAGCGAATCACAAAGCAAATCATGAACTGTCATATCAAACACAGATTGCTACCAAGACAGCAAACATGAATTTGAGCTATTTAAAAGAAAACTCTACCATATAACCTTTCAGCTGGATCAGCTTAGTCTTATACACCAAAATACTGCACAGCATCTAATTACACCAAGCACTTCTACAAGAACCTTAAAGGAACACTCCAGACAAAATAAATCATGTAAGCAATGACACAGCTGTTGTAAACATGCCTACTCGAGTCTTCCAGTGATGACACAGCAGGCTCATACAGTACTGGAACACCAGGCTGAATTACACGATTGGATTGTAAAAAGTATAGACGTCTTTAACTTAGCCATATTCATGCTGTATATTCACCAGCGTAGCGTTACGGTGCATATCATGGAATAAAATATCAGCAACAGGCCTCGTCCCAGATGAAGATCTACAAAAGTAGGATTAGGATTGAATGTGCGTAGCTCTGGCTTTGTGTAGCCCACAAGTACATGATGATAAACATTTTGTGGATTGTGCTGTGTAGACTGGTGACTTTTTCTCCAGGTTAAATATGAAGTTCTTTGTAGAAGCAAATGTGAGGGCTTGTCTTACAGCTGAACGCAACCTCAGAGGAGCATGTTTGCTAATAAAATATATTCAAAAAAATCTATTCTTCCTGTCTTGGACGACAAAACGAACCACAAACATACCATACAGACCATCTCTAGAGGTTTTTTGCATACAGTTTACTTGTGGGCTGTTTTAGAGGGGTCCAAGTTCACACTCTGGATGCACCAATATTAAATTCTACAGGATTATAAATAACTAGCAATTTCACAGATTCATGGTATTGTCATGGCAAGACAAACTAGCAACTCAATTTCCCATAATGCACCATGAACTACAAACATGGCTGAGGACTACAACTCCCAATGGAACACAGGACTAATCACACACACCTGTTCCCAATCACACTGACAATCACAAAACACTACTTAAGAGAGTGTTCATTCACATAAACGCTGTATTTCTACCAAACGTACCTGTAATATGAAACGCTGAAGGCTGGTGTTTCTTCAGTAGCTCCGTTTTAGATCTTCACTGCTTGTACACAACTCTCTACAAATCTGCTTACTTCACCTGTCCTCTTCTTAATATGGAGAAATTACAACATGGGTGACGCAGACTGATTTCCATTTGACCTTAACTTTACCTTAGACTCCAGACTGCTTGTTTAAACAAAACCAAACACTGACCCATCCTCCTGCGTGAAGTTGCCCCCACACCAACGCAAAATGTCAGCAAAATATTCTCAATCGTTTGTGCTGGTTTGTGCGGTAAAAAATTTTGTTTGTGCTGCTTCAATTCTGGAGATATTAAAAGAATATTCAAAGGTCATTCTGGGGTCACCCAGCCCCCCCCACATGCTCCAAATTAACCCGAAATAGTCTCAATTGTTTGTGCCGGTTTTTGCCGACTGTCTTTTTTATTTTAACAATACAGTTTAAGTAACAAGGTAAAAACCAAACGACAAATCACATTAAATAGTCGCATTCACGTAATTGTTAGCTATCCACTGTGCGTTTTCAACTTTTAAGGGACACAGCGGATCACAGGATGTGTGAAATGTAACATGAACTCCAAGATAAGTGTTTTTACTTGTTACTGTATATGTTGTTATGAGAATAACAGTCGTAATATTACCATTGTCATAAATAAATACATGCACCATAATCGGTTTGCTGTAGCTCTGTTTATACATACATAGGCCGTGTGTGTGTGTGTGTGTATATATGTTTGTATGTATGTATATGTGTATGTATGTATGTGTGTGTGTATATATATATATATATATATATATATATATATATATATATATATATATATATATATAATTTATATGTGTGCATGTGTGTATGTGGAAATTTAATGACTTAAATGACTCAATAAATTAAGATTTAAGATTTTAAGATCAGCACAAACCAGCACAAACGAAGATTTCCATTTTACTTTAACTTTACCTTAGACTCCAGACTGCTTATTTAAACAAAACCAAACACTGGCCCATCCTCCTCAAATTTCAGCACAGAAAGGAGGTGAATGAGTTCATCAGGTTGCCTTTAGTGAGGAACAGCCATGTGTCAATAATCAGATCCAACACTCAGCATACACGATATTATCATGGCTGCTTTATAAAATCATCACTGCCTCTTCTTGGTAACTTGGAGGCAGCATTTTTGGGCAGTGAGATAAAATCTAACCCTTTGTGAAGACAGAGGAAAAATGTAGAGGAATCTTAATCATAATTATTGTAAAATGATAGATCTAGAAAGGAACTACAGAATATTATAATCATAAAGGAAGATCTACATGATGTATTAAAGGCCAGAAACAGGTCAGGACTAAATTCTTACACACCTTACAATTTTAGGAGAAGTGCATTGGGACTATTTGAATAAAGAGTCCTGTTTTACATAGGAAACGAAGCAAGGCAGAGTGGAAGTAGTCACATGCAAACCTCATGACCTGCTCAGATGAACAAGTAGGAGGATCTTTACCTGTCATGGTGGTGATGATGATTGTTCTAATAGGATTTTCAGTGCATGTGTCTACATGAAAGTATATTTTTACTAATGAAATAAATCTGGTGTTTGGATCTGTAGCACCTCCAGTTTTGTTTGTGTTACTGATTGTTCTACTGCCGACTTCTGGTCAATGTAAGTATTGCAGTTAATATTATCTGTAGAATTACATTTTATAGAACACCTTTCTAAATTCTGTGTCATGTCACAGCAAACCAATGACTACATTTCCCATCCTGCACTGCGGCCTACAAACATGGACTACACTACACACACTCCCCTGTTGCCAATCGCACACTCACTCCACAGTATAAAAGAGACTTTTTGAACACCATGACTGCATAGTTTTGAGTGTATTCTCGTTAACAAGTTGTTCCTCGTTTCGATTCATGGTTATTGACTTTGTTTCTCGTTTTGGATTCTAGCCTTGCCCAGTTTATGCCTGTTTGGAGATCGCTTGACCCATTGCCTGTTTTGACCATGCTCTTGTATCATGATTTGGATTTGTCTGCCTGTCTCTCTCTATTAAACGTCTTTTACTACACTTGTATCCGTCCTAACCTCCCTTACATTCCGGCACGTGACATTCTGACTACAAAATAGTTACAAGAGGTTTACATTTAAAATTGTTTATTGATGATATTAATGTATATTATTAAAGCCTTTAGGTACAGAAAATGGAAACAAAATACAAGAAATGAGTATATATTTATAACTGTAGATGTGGAAGAAATAAATGACAGTAATAATTTGAAGTGCATTATATATGACTGTTCAAAGTACACACAGTGTATTTACAGGTTCTGTTACATTCACTATATTCTATATAAGAATTATTCTTTACTACAACACACTGATGCATTAAACCCAGTATTGAACATACCCTCTCTGACTTTCTCCTTATCACTGTGTTCAGTGGCCTCTTGCAGCAAAAGCTGAACATGTTCAATATTAAAAAGTTGCAGTGAAATCTGACTTTAAAATTTCGGTTGCAAAGTCAAAGTGGGCGTGTTCCAATCAGACCAATTAAATATGTTTATTCCTCTACTTCTGGCTAATCTTGTCCTCTGACACTGCCTACTGATTAAAGCTTAAATGTTGTAGGTTAAATAAAATTTCAGTCAGTTTGAAATCTGCTTGACTTGAAGGTGAGCATTTAGACGTTACAGATCATCCTTTTTCTTGTGGAAGATGTTTCCATCTGGCTGCACCTTCCAGGTCACTGTGGTGTTCTCCAACATGCCTTTTTCCTCCAGTTTCTGTTTGATCTGAGGATCAGAATCAGGATTTAATTACTCAAGCCAAAAAGAAAAGGAATACGTGTCACCGAGAAGACAAGAAATAATAAAAGGAGCAAAATTCTTGAGAATAAAAGAAATTTGAGAGTAAGAAATGCTAATATGGGTTTCTCCAAATTTCAGAGACATCATGTGACTCACCTGATCTAAAATGGACGACTGCACAGCAGGATCAAACACACTCCCATCAGACTTCACCTGCAGTCTCATTATCTGACTCCTCGCTGGGTAAACTGTGGAACACACACACACACACACACACACACACACGCTTTAATTTCTCCATAATGTAAAGTTTTTCCTCTTCAGGACACTGCACCGTCTGAATGAATATTATGATATATGGCTTAACGAGTTAAATCTTAAATGAACATTAATTGCACAGACACTCCTTTATGTGTTAGATTTGATTACGTTATCATTTTGTTTATGGTATATTTATATTTTTATACAGTAAAATTTCACAATCATATTTCTAAATGACTTTTTGCACCAAATGAAAACAAATTGTGTTTAATTTGAACTTCGTCTCCTTTCGTCTTCTTGTGCCGTCATTTGCTCATGAACTGTGAGCTACTTTCTGCTGCATTCAAATATTTTAATGAGCTCTCATCAACCATCCCTTCACTTTATTATCTCAAGGGAAGTTTGCTCGATATAGCGGTAAATTTCTGAGAGACAGTTTACCCAGAAGGCACTGAACACTAACAAATTGTAGATGAAGGTGTTTATAAGCATAAAAAGGAGCATTTGTTGTTAATATTATTATTATTATTATATCATAGTATTTTATTTTTACTTTCTTCTTTTGGCATCTGAAGATTTTCAAAAATGTAATTTTTCTTCAAACAAGATACAGAAAATAATGTAAAGCTTACATAAATATTTAATTCATTTTTGGGTTTTTTGAAGTCAACATTGATTTGATATTAGAAGCAATAGCAGAAAGAACAAAAGACTCACTGGTGTGACAGAAGAAATAATGCAGGTTGGTGCATTGTTCATCGTAGAACAGTCCGTTATTAACCACTGCACAGTCCTCGTAACCCCCAGCATTATCAGGTTGTCCAGGAGCCCATGGGATGTTTGAAGCGATGGTCCCGTCTGACCACTTCCAAGTGTCTCTGTAAAGCCCAATCCAGGAATCACCCTGGGTATTCTTCACCTGCAGTAACATGTCGTTGTCTGAGCTGTTAAGAGAGCTGGCCAAGTCTGTGTGATGTGTTCGGCAGTAAGTTTGAGCTTCAGGCCAGGTCAACAGAGGACTACTGATGCTGATGAACCTGGCAGCACCACTGAAATTAGCTGTGAAAAAATAAATATACAAAAGTCACGTCTCTGTCTCACAGACAATATGATACCAAGATACAACCCAAAATGTGAAAAACCAGCCATCAAACCAAGACTAGGCAAATAAACATCAGGATATTGACTCACCATTGTAGCATATGAAGGGGAATAGGTCTGTACATTGTTTATCCAGCCATCCAATATCTCCACTATAGTAACCTATTATAACACACGCTTGTTTTCCAAGACGATTATCAGGCTGTCCAGGGACCCAATTGGTATAAGTGACACTCGTCAGTGGGAGATGGTTTAAGGACCAGCTCCAGATATTGATATCGTTGTACAATCCGACCCAGGCAGATGTTGCCAGACCTTTGCTTGCTGCTTCTTTCTCAAATAGTAGCCAATCAGTATCACTTAGGATTGTTGCCAGGTCAGTGTACATCACCCTGCAGTAACTCTGTGCATCAGGCCAGGTCACCCGTGTCATCGTCAGGTTATAATTGTGAGGGACGGTTCTCAGGACGGATACAGTGACTGGGACCAGACCTGCTGGTGATATTATATTTTATGAAACACACAGTAAACTTTAACTGGTGAATATCTGAATATAGATAATCCTAATGGCTAAATTAAAGAATTAGCAATGTATAATGAACAATTCAATCCTTCAGTTCAGTTCAGTGACAATAAGTAAGTCAGTGATTTAGTTGTGCCTTGTTTTCTTTCCTCGCTTGTAAGCTCCTTCCTCTGAGGGTCTGAGGAAAAGATACCAGAATAGGAAACATGTACAGGAGGAATTGAGGAAATACATGATTGCCAAATCAGACCTCGCTTACTGACGTGACTTTAGTTACTGATGACTTGTTGCACATGGCATATAAAATAAATCTACATGCAGAGAACTGAATAAATGTAAATCTTATTGTGTGTCCAAGTAATGCTTAATTACTTTACTATAAATGTTTTAATTTGTACAACATTATACTACACACTGGACTCTGGAATGGAAAAGTCTGGATTTTTGTGAATCTCTATTTATTTTTATCAGACTAACTTGCAAATGAATGATTTAAAATACTGTAGAACATCTGAGGTCAGAGTTCATATAAAGCTGCCATAAGTGCATTTTGAGTCGCGTAGTGGCTGTCAGAGCAGAGTATAATTAGGATATTTGTGGAGATGGATGCAGAATGCAGAACTTCTTCATTATGGACCAAACAACAACCAAGAAATAAACCAAAACAGCGAAAACCTAAAAAACTGGAGAACAAGGCGCTAAGTTAAAACTTGAAAGAACAAAAACTAAACTCAGGGCAAACAATAACCAAAATCTCACTAATCACAAAAACACAAACATGAACTCAAACTTAATGCACCGACAAACAAAGAGGGAACACGGGGAACTTAAATAAGGAGTCTAATAAGAAATATAACACCGGTGTGACTGATCCTAACAGGAAATGGGGGAAACAACAGAAGATTAAATTCGACACAGTGAGTGTCGGTGCCCTCTAGTGGTCCAGGGAGGAACTGCCTCTGGTGGGCTTCATCTCATCTACCAACCTCTTCATCGAATCAGTTTTATTATTTATTTCACAAAGTTTATAAATTAAATGTTACATCTTTAATTTCGAAATGATATATATATATATATATAAATAAAATAAAATAAAATTTAATGAGTAAAATAAATAAACTGCTACACTTGCGCTGAAGTCAGTAAAATAAAGTATAAAGAGACAGCAAATGATAAAGGCAGAGGAATATAAAGTTATTGTTTATTTACAGTTTAGTAAAATCAGATATAAATAGGGTTAGAGGTAAATGTAATATTAATTAGTGGTTTATAAAAATGCTCTCACCAGTGAGAAACAGGAGAAGCAGATTCAGCTTCATGATGGACGGACAGCTGAGGAGTCAGAAAAAAAATCACAATCTGAAGGACAAAATAAAAGTATGTAAGTATCAAATACAAAGTGATTTATTTGTGCAACTTTGTAAATGATTCTCTAATCAAGCTTTCCATCATGATCATGATCAGGTGTCAGGTTAGAGCCGATAAGCTTGCGGGACTACAGCATCCATCAGCACTGCTCATGTTCACGTCACTCACCAAGTCACATGATCACAAACACCTGGAGCAGGTTTATGCACAATGCAGCACTAGTATTTAACTTGGAGCGGGGTATGGGGGTGTGGATGTATTTACCCAGAATGCTGTAGTGTTATGTATAGGTCTATGGCACGTCTGATCATGCATTAATTTATCGCCTGCGCTACACTATACATCAGACAGTGGGAACGGACAGCGTTCAGACACGACATTCTTCTCTTCTTTATAGTTCTTCTCAGGCAGTTTCTATCGCGATATTGTTATTAAAATTGTCCAGAGCGTATTAGTGTAACACGAGACTGGATATTAATGCGCGAGCGCGAATCTCTTCCCAGGCGGAGTTCCTTCACTTTCGCACAAAACTCGGGGCGCTTTCGACATTCTCTCTGCTCTCGCACAGATACTGCGAGTGCACGCGCACACTCGGTCCTGTTGACTCAATCTCTACTTTCTCTAGAATGATCCAATCTCCTGTATTTAATGTTGTTAGAAGTTATCGACCAAACACAAGAAGACATCCCAGATGGAATTAATTGTAAATAAATTAAGGATTCATTAATAGCTAGTTATTATTAATCATCAGTAATTATTTTTTAGGTGTTTATAAAAAGCTTTAGTGCACTGTCATATATATACACACACACACACATTTATATGGGGGGGGGGGGGTGCTAATGATGTCAGATACATAAATAAAGATAAATAAAATGCCATAAACAATAATGTCTGTACCTGTAAGCCGGTCTCAGTTGCATTTCTGGTTGTAAAATCTAATGTAAAGACACATGTTGAGGAAATCTTTTATGTAAATATATAGATATAGACAGATTAAAAGATCCATTTGCAGGAACCACAGGAATAGGAGTATATTTCCGATCTAAATATAGAAATGCCATGTAATCCAGGGGTGCAAAATTCAGTTCCTAGAGGACCACAGCCCTGAAGAGTTTAGTTCCAAACCTGCTCCAACACACTGTAGTTTTCAGATAATATTCTGATTTATAGCTGAATCAGGTGCATTTGCTTAGGGTTAAAGCTAAACTCTGCAGGTCTGTGGCCATCCAGGAATGTATCAGTATTGAATGAATTGCTGTTATAGTAGGATTAACATACGTAGAGGAAATAAAGCATGACAGAGTATATAATATGTTCTGGTTCAGTAGTGGCATCTGGCCAAGTAATTTTTGTTTGTCTGTATCACATTTTTGTAGGGGCATAAAGTCATAAAAACCAGCTGAGTTTATTTGTGTAGCCCAGTGCCATGTACAGTATCCATGGGAACAACCGTCTCTGTCTCTGTTCCTGAATAGGCGGTTCCATTCCTAATGTAGTCAGCTGCAAAATCCTCAGCAGGTGGAAAGAACTGAGGTGGGATCTGAGAGGTTCTGAGATGGGCTGCAAAAAGAGCATCAGGTGTGCCTTTGGATGGGATTGTATGTGTATTCCAGGCATGGATGAAATTCTGTAGCCCAACCATGCAGCATTTTGATGCAATGGCAGAGACACAGTGCTTCCAAAAGGGGTCATCAATGTCCAAAAAAACATTTTTGACCAAGACACACAATGTGTACTTAACTGGGCAGTTTATTCGCGAGTTGATTTCTACCCACTTTCTTTCAGCAGTGTGGTTGTGTCTTGACTGATTTTGAATGAAATGGTGCCTATTGACATTAGTGCGAAAGGCCCGAAAATGATCTTGTTGATACAGACATAAGTAAAACTCTTAGTTCAAAAAGGCCATGGCTCAAGCAGGTGACTCTGTAGGTACACCTCGTCATAAATGATAAGATTATTCTTGATCTGCATTACAGAAAATCCCAAAAGTTTCCCACTGAAACCATCAGAGACAACAACTTCCGTCATTCCAAAACCCACGAGCTTTTCATTTTGGTCCGGTTTGTGACCAGAAGACTCAGCGGAATAGACATGGGGATTCTTTTAGCGAGCAGATCCCTCTCTTCGCATCTGAGTGTATTGAGGGTAATTTGTGCCTTACAGCTCTTTCACCCAAGCTGTATCCCGAAGCTCTCAACATCCCAATCATCATCTTTATACCGTACACAAGGCCACAAACAGTAACTGCTGGAACGACTACATCCACACCATCTCTCCCTGGCCGTGCAAAATCAAAATGATCAATGTTCCTCGATGCGCAGAATTTAGAAATGGAGGAAATACTGGAGCCTCTCCCGAGTCCATGTTGCTGCTGTAGGACCTCTTGAACTTGTTTGCATCACAACTCCTCTACTAACCTGCGGATTACACTTTCATAATCATCAAGCGCACTCCACTCACACATCGTCCAGAACAATATGTGGCTGTTAACGCGCAGTCACAGTTAATGGAGGTCTGATGTAGCCGAAACGTTAATGCATGATCGGATGTGTCATAGGCCTATACATAACACTACAGCACTCTGGGTAAATACATCCACACCCCCCCTTCCACACCCCCTCCATCCCCCGGCGGTACCGGTACGGTCCAATCCGAGCGCAAAACATAGAAAATCAGAATAATGAGTCATGTTTTTAAATGTTTGTTCAAAAATCAGACTTGGATGCAACAACTCAAACTTGTAGAATCGAAAATTAAACTGAGAGACAATTATCTGTTTGTGGATTATTCCAAAGAAATGGAAAATGAGAGTTTGAAGCGAATTGAACAAAGAACTGCAAAGAGTTACACGGAAAGAGACCAAGCACAGTCTGTCACGTGATGTAAATGATAATACCAGAATAAATGAACACTGGAGTTTATTCTCTGATACAGGGAAGATTACTGGCGCTTTTTAATAAGAAACACAACTATGTTTACATTTACTTACAAATAAAATAATTCAATAAGTTTATCAGTGCACGCCAAGGGATTTATTTTATGTTCTGAATATAAAAGTCTGATTGTATTTCTCCACATCTCCTAAAATGAGTAGGCTATATTTCTGGATTTAATTACATTAGACTGGAATTATTATTAGTAGTAGTATTATTCATTTGATGCGATATAAACCATTATGCTTCATCACTGTGGTAATGATTTATCATGTCATGACAGATGGAAGACTAGAGAGCTGATATAGATAAAGATATGCTGCAGATAGCTGGGCTGAAAACCGGAGAAGATTGATAAAGGTTCTAATTATATCAAATTATATTTATTTCTCAAGTTTATGCTTTTGTTCTTTTCATTTTTAAACTGATTCACAATCATGACGTACTAAAAATGTTGCCCGTTTAAGTATCTTCAATGTAGTTAACTACTTTTTGTCAGTAACTTGTAGAGGAGAGAACTACTTTTTTAAAAGTTCAGCTTGACTTTAGCTTAACTTCATCAAACTATAAAAGCTACAATTTCCAGGTGATTTCCCCAACACTGATAGAGACACACTGATTTCCAAAGATTGTGGGCTTTATTAGTTTTGTACAGTATTTCTTCAATTAAACCTTTAAACATTTTAACCATATTAGATTTATGTAATATTAATGCAATATATTAATGACTTGCTTAGCTTACTCAACATGCTACAATATTTCTTCATTAATTAATCATTCAGTTTGAAGAAATGTGCTACTTTTTACTTGCTGATAATTGGTTTATTAACAAACTTTAAATCAACGTGTTAAATGTTTAAGTTTCAGTCAATTCTAACAATAAGGATAAACATTGAGCATTAAAACATACCTGTAATATGAAACGCTGAAGGCTGGTGTTTCTTCAGTAGCTCCGTTTTAGATCTTCACTGCTTGTACACAACTCTCTACAAATCTGCTTACTTCACCTGTCCTCTTCTTAGTATGGAGAAATTACAACATGGGTGATGCAGACTGATTTCCATTTTACTTTAACTTTACCTTAGACTCCAGACTGCTTATTTAAACAAAACCAAACACTGGCCCATCCTCCTCAAATTTCAGCACAGAAAGGAGGTGAATGAGTTCATCAGGTTACCTTTAGTGAGGAACAGCCATGTGTCAATAATCAGATCCAACATTCAGCATACACGATATTATCATGGCTGCTTTATAAAATCATCACTGCCTCTACTTGGTAACTTGGAGGCAGCATTTTTGGGCAGTGAGATAAAATCTAACCCTTTGTGAAGACAGAGGAAAAATGTAGAGGAATCTTAATCATAATTATTGTAAAATGATGGATCTAGAAAGGAACTACAGAGTATTATAATCATAAAGGAAGATCTACATGATGTATTAAAGGACAGAAACAGGTCAGGACTAAATTCTTACACACCTTACAATTTTAGGAGAAGCGCATTGGGACTATTTGAATAAAGAGTCCTGTTTTACATAGGAAACGAAGCAAGGCAGAGTGGAAGTAGTCACATGCAAACCTCATGACCTGCTCAGATGAACAAGTAGGAGGATCTTTACCTGTCATGGTGGTCATGATGATTGTTCTAATAGGATTTTCAGTGCATGTGTCTACATGAAAGTATATTTTTACTAATGAAATAAATCTGGTGTTTGGATCTGTAGCACCTGCTGTTTTGTTTGTGTTACTGATTGTTCTACTGCTGACTTCTGGTCAATGTAAGTATTGCAGTTAATATTAATTGTAGAATTACACACTATAGGACGCTTATTTCTACAATGTCTACAGAATAGTTACTAAAGGTTTATATTCCTGTCACGTGAAGGAGGCGCGGACAGAAGCAAGTGCAGGTTAGGTAGTTTAACCCAAAAACAACAAGTCCAAAGTTTAATGCAAAAATCGACAACGTAAAACAGGCGGAGGTCAGGCGGCCAGACTCAACAAGACTCGGCAGAGAAACGAGAACAAAGTCAACACCAGGAACACAGACACGATATCACTGCTTGGTACAGACAGAGAACAAATCACCTGATCATAAACTTCACAAAGACTTCGTGTTCAAAACATTCTCTATATAGTGTGGAGAGAGTGTGTGAGATTGATAACAGGTGTGTGTGATTAGAACTCCTGAGAAGGTGAACATGTGTATGTGTGTATGTGTGTGTGTGTGTGTAGTTCTTTTCAGCCATGTTTGTACTTGGTGGTGCATTCTGGGAAATGGAGTCGCTGGTTTACTGTGTTAAGACAATTTAAAATTGTTTATTGATGATATCAATGTATATTATTAATGCCTTTAGGTACAGAAATGGAAACAAAACACAAGAAATGAGTATATATTTATAACTGTAGATTTGGAAGAAGAAAATTAAAGTAAAAGTGTCAAGTGCATTATATATGACTGTCCAAAGTACACACAGTGTATTTACAGGTTCTGTTACAATCTTCTATATAAGAATTATTCTTTACTATGACACACTGATGCATTAAAGGGGTCATTTGATGCTGTTTAATGTTTTCCTTTTTATTTAGTGTGTAATCTATCTTTGTGTGCATGTATAAGATCTGCAGAGTTACAAAGCTCATCATCATCACAAAGGGATTTATTCTATCTAACAGAGAGCACTGCTCCAGACCCGCCTAAAACGCCTTGACTGAAGTCCAGATATTACTTCCGCAAACATCTGCGTCACTGTTTGAAATATTAGCATAATCCCGCCCAAAGGCAGGCACGAAGAAAGAAGGCGAGACTTCAGTGAATTGTTTGGCGTCATGTCGTGGGGACGCTGTGTGTTTCGATGTTTCGAAACCCCTTTGTTTGGCCTTATGAAAACAGACAAAATTAGGAATCGGTGGTTAAAATTTATTTAGAACGCTGTTCCTGAGCAGTACAACCCAAACGTTTGCTTGTGCGCAGCGCATTTTACGGAGGACGGCCTCCTGAACCTGGGAGAGTACAACGCAGACTGTACACGAAGGCTACTCCTGAAAAATAGGGCGATTCTCACTTTGCTCGCACAATCTTGCACTTCTGAATCAGAACCTGGAAGTGTGAGATTATTTTCTGAAGAATCTGCTATTGACTGTTCGAATGTGGAGATTTGTGTTGTGGCCCAGGGCTCAGCTGTAGACCTCTGCTAATGTGCTAGCTAAAGTTTTGATATTCAGCTGTGGGAATTTTACTTCTAAAATTCACCTCCAGGGCGCAGCGCTGCATGTGCGACTCGTGACACAGGCTCTGTGTGTGTGTGTGTGTGTTTGTGTGTGTGTGTGCGTGTGCGTGTGTGTCTGTCTGTGTGTGTGTGTGTGTGTTTGTGTGTGTGTGTGTGTTTGTGTGTCTGTCTGTGTGTGTGTGTGTGTGTGTGTGTCCTCAGCTCTGGGTCTGGCCACTCTCAGCATTGCCCTGAGTGTGAGGATCTTCTTCAAATTCCTCATGGTGCTCTGCGCTGGATTTGATTTGAAAGAGAAGATCTTCATCACTCTGGCCTGGATGCCTAAAGCCACTGTTCAGGTCACCTTCACTTAAAGCCTCGTTACATACAGCTTATAACCTGTTTACGACACATTCACATCTCACATGTCTTTTCATTTCTTTTTCTTCTCTTATTTCCCTTTTCTTCTCTCCTTTCTTCTGTGTGTGTGTGTGTGTGTGTGTGTGTGTGTGTGTGTGTATATATATATATATATATAATGTTGTTATTTATGTGTGTAGTAAATAGAGATGTCCTGAGTCAGTGGTTTGTACTAATCAGGGAACAGGAAATGAAGGTAAAGTGAACGCTGCAAGCTGATTGGCTGATTGTCTCTCTCGACAGGCTGCGATTGGCTCGACGGCGCTGGACACGGCGCGTGTGAAGCAGGATGAGGAGTGTCAGCGTTTTGGTATGGACGTGCTGAGCGTGGCCGTTCTCTCCATCCTCATCACTGCTCCACTCGGAGCGCTGCTCATCGGCCTGTGTGGACCACGCCTACTGAGGAGACCCAAGAACCCCGAGTGGGGTGAGACACACACACAGAGATGGGAGGATGGATGAGTGGAGGAATATCTTGATGGATGGATATGTGGATACGTGTCTAGATAAACTGATGTGATTCTGAAATCTAAAAGTATAAACACTGATATACAGGCCTTTAACTCTGTGTGTGTGTTTGTGTGTGCGTGTGTGTGTGTGTGTGTGTGTGTGTGTGTGTGTGTGTGTGTGTGTGTGTGTTACAGCTGTAAGTCAGGGTACTCTGTCGCCATCAGATGCCCGGGTCACCTACGAGAGTGCAATCTGATACTTGTGGAACTTTCCAGAACAGGCAGTCAGAAGATCAGTACCTCAAACTCTGGCTTTGTGACTCTCCTGTGACTCTTCTACAACTCTACGATTCTTCTCTAACTCTATTTTGTCTCCTCTGTGACTCCCCTGTGACTCCTCTATGACTCTCCTGTGACTCCTCTGTTCCCTTGTGACTCTACTGTGACTCCTCTATGACTCTCATGTGACTCCCCTGTGACTCCCCTGTGACTCCGCTATGACTCCCCTCTGACTCTCCTGTGACTCCTCTGACTCTCGTGTGACTCCTCTATGACTCCCCTGTGACTTCTCTATGACTCTCCTGTGACTCCCCTGTGACTCTCTTGTGGCTCCCCTGTGACTCTCCTGTGACTCCCCTGTGACGTCTCTTTTTTTTTTCTTTCTTTTTTTTAAACAATTTTGACCATAGAATTTTGCAGGTTTGTTATGTATACACATTGCTCTTGATTATTTTAAGGCCTTTATTTTACATTTATATTTCTAAAGAGACGACTGAAAGCGGGAAATATAGACTAACATTATTTCTATTTAAGTGTTTGTTGTAATTTAAAAAAGGGATTATCTGTTTTAAAGATAAAACAGCATCATGCTGGAATTATGCCATTTTGCTTCTGGTATATTTTTCATGGATTATTTGTATTTATTACTAACAGTATATTGTATAGACATTGCAGCGTGTTACCTCAATACTGTACAAATAGGATCATACAGATGAATCATACAGGGATATTTTCATGACTCTGGTCAGTAATGACTCGGTGTATCCATTAAAGGATTATGACAATTATTCTAGGCATGATGTGATTCATTTATCTGGGAAATGTAAAAACGGTAGTGTGTCGGCACTTTTATTCTGCAATACAGACTTTAACCACAAGGTGGAAGCAGAGCTCAAAGCAAATCATGAGCGGGTTGTGGAGGATTGTGTTACAGGCAGAACACAACGCTTTATTATTTGTGCTCAGTAATTGTCACTGGTTCCCCTTCACTCACTCTATGCTATGAAATACTCTTTAGAAATATATTTCAATTAACACAATTAACGTTCAGTACACTGTTTTAAAATGAGACTGAAATCTGAAAGTGACTTCCTCTATCCTCTCTGAGAGACCACACGGGTAACACAGACCAAACTCACGCAACTATTCTAAAGACTTTGCTCAAGCGTGAGACTCTTCTGATTGTTCATCTACCTGTCAGGTGAGTTTATCTTTCCAAATATCATTTAGACAAATGTTCAGAAGGGCTGTCAGCGTCAGCGTCTCTGAAGAGTTTTGTACACAGTGCAGTTTGCCAGTTCACTCATGGAGCTGCTGCTGGGGTAAGAGTCTTTATTAGGCTCCAGATCCTCTGTGACTCTGAGAAAGCTCTTACTGAAAGTGAGTGAGGCAGTGCTGCCCCCTGGAGGCTCTAACATGCTCCGAGGGATTTCGGAGGTTCTAAATGCCATGTGTGGATGAATCAAGATCCATCCTGATGCTCTACTTCTGCTTGGAGCTTCTGCCCTCTGAGACTCACTGCTGCTGAGGGTTGGCCCAAATGTGTAGCCTAAAGGTTCTGGAGATTTAAAGCTTAAAACTCTTCTGTAATTAATAAAAGACCCTCATAATAATGACGATCATAATGAAACCAACCAACGATGACCTCGGACATCAGAGGCCTGGCTTGCAGCAGTCTGGACGGTTGCTGTGTAGATCACCTTCAGGACTGGCTGACAGCAAGATCAACACCGACGTCATATAAGGAATTCATTTTTAAATTTATGTGGATAGTTTTGACATGTTCTCTGTTAAGCTCAAGAGATCTCAAGTTGAGCAGAGCTGAAGTTTTGCAAAAGCTGGGATTGAATATACGTGAGGCTCGAGGAGACGAAGATGGTGGGGTTTTGGCGGAGGTCATTTTAAAAGATGAAGGTGCTATGACACCTGATTTTCTTTGTGGGATTTGGTGGCTTTGTGCTAAAAGCCTTGCCGCTGAATCTACAGGTTGGTGGTTTAAATCCAGCTTCTCCGTGTGTTTTATATGTTTTGTGGAGAAATGTTGAAGGTGGAGTTAATATGGCAGGTTTTTGTTGGCCGATGTCATTTTTTGGCATGCCATTTGCAGTAATCAGGCGTGGTTGCGTCTAGTCCCGCTGAACCCCATTATGAACGCAGTTCCATAGATTTGGGGAATTAGTAACTATGGGGGCAAATACATTTTCACACAGGCCCATTGGCCCCTTGCACAGCAGTGAAAGGTCATTAAGGTCATCTGATCAAGGTTTACTCTCCCTGTCTAGAGCTAGGCTGAAAATAAAAGGTGATTGTGCTTTTTCAGCTTATGCGGTAAATTATTAAAGTAATGTGCTTCTGTAAAGCCTTCCGTTATATATTTAATGTTCCTGCTCAACTGAGGTGTTCGACAGCATCTTACAACTCATGTGTTTACTATTACTTTTAATTCTATTTTACTTTATTATTATTATTATTATTATTATTATTATTATTATGCAGCATTTTGTAGCCTTTGGTTTCAAAAAAGCGATAAAGGTTTACTTACTTTACTTTACTATAGTTTACTATATTATTGTGCTGCAGTCATTAGAAGGTCAGTAGAAGTTCTTAGACTCAGTGGGGGACCTGTACACTTTGAGACCCACAGCAGGAAACACACTGAGATCAGTTATTAAACTCACTCTTGTTAATATTTCATGCTTAAAGTTAATATTCTGCACCTGGTTTCATCGTTAAATTTAAAAAAGAAAAAAAGAAAAAAAGAAAAAGGGGGAGGGGGCTTCTAATAGTGTCTGTGGTGAAAGAACATCAGCAACATTTCCATGCGTTGTGTGCAATACAGACTTTGACCACAAGGTGGAAGCGAATCACAAAGCAAATCATGAACTGGTTGTGGAGGATTGTGCTAGAGGCAGAACACAGATAATATTATGTTGTTGTGCAAATAAATAATTTAATGTTTATGCTCAGTAATTGTCACGGGTTCCCCTTCACCCAGTCTCTGCTTTAAAATAACTGAAGCAGATATTCCACAGAGAGAGAAAGATTCAAGACTGCAGGGTAACACTGATATGACCCAAATGATCATTTTCATTTGAACACCAGGCTGAATTACACGATTGGATTGTAAAAAGTATAGACGTCTTTAACTTAGCCATATTCATGCTGTATATTCACCAGCGTAGCTTTACGGTGCATATCATGGAATAAAATATCAGCAACAGGCCTCGTCCCAGATGCAGATCTACAAAAGTAGGATTAGGATTGAATGTGCATAGCTCTGGCTTTGTGTAGCCCACAAGTACATGATGATAAACATTTTGTGGATTGTGCTGTGTAGACTGGTGACTTTTTCTCCAGGTTAAATATGAAGTTCTTTGTAGAAGCAAATGTGAGGGCTTGTCTTACAGCTGAACGCAACCTCAGAGGAGCATGTTTGCTAGTAAAAAATTTTCCAAAAATCTATTCTTCCTGTCTTGGACGACAAAACGAACCCAAACATACCATACAGACCATCTCTAGAGGTTTTTTGCATACAGTTTACTTGTGGGCTGTTTTAGAGGGGTCCAAGTTCACACTCTGGATGCACCAATATTAAATTCTACAGGATTATAAATAACTAGCAATTTCACAGATTCATGGTATTGTCATGTCAAGGCAAACTAGCAACTCAATTTCCCATAATGCACCACGAACTACAAACATGGCCGACGACTACAACTCTCAATGGAACGCAGACACCACCTTCTCCTGAGGACTAATCACACACACCTGTTCCCAATCACACAGACAATCTCAAAACACTACTTAAGAGACTGCTCAGTCACGTCATTTATATTTTACCAAGCCTTTCCGTTGTTTTGCTTATTCTGGGTTTGAGTCTGCTTTGCATTGGGTGTTGATTTCTGTGTTACCTGCTTTAACCTGTTTTCCTGTTCACCTGAAAACTGCAGGTCTTTATTTATGTGTTTTGCCTTGCTCTCTGGATATTATAGTCTTTATTAAAGCTCTTAACTCCACTTGCATCTATTCTAACCCTCATTATGGGACAGGTATCACCATATTCTATTAATATTGATGATTACCAGCAAAATCCACCCTGAGAAGTCTGAGAAGGGTTACAGAGCTATACAAAGGCTCTGGGACTCCAAAGAACCACGGTGAGAGCCGTTATCTCCAACTGGAACAATTCAGCACAGTAGTGAACCTTCCCAGAAGTGGCGGACCCAGAAAGAGTGTCTTATTACACAGTTGAGGGTAAATCAAACCTGCAAATTAAATACTACATTGAATCCTAATGTCAGTGCAAAACTGTCCACATTTCCTTATGTCCAGCAGTCAGAGAGCCTGTGCTGGGATTTGGAGTCAACGCTTCTGTTACTCAGCTAGTGCAGCCTTCAGATGTTGGCATGAAGCAGGTGATTGAGCGATTCACACCAACTAACCAACCCAGTTACTATTTAAAATCAGAGAGATCCAAAATACAACAAATTAACATTCTGAACTTTCAGCAGTTGCATGTCACAGCCAATGAAAATTAGACTCCACAAACTCAGTGGCTCTTTTCCTATAAGTTATAAAAGCAAGGCAGACTGGAAACAGTCACATGCAAACCTCATCACCTGCTCACCAAACAGATGAACAAGTAGGAGGATCTTTACCTGTCATGGTGGTCATGATGATGGTTCTAATAGGATTTTCAATGCATGTGTCTACATGAAAGTATATTTTTACTAATGAAATAAATCTGGTGTTTGGATCTGTAGCACCCGCAGTTTTGTTTGTGTTACTGATTGTTCTACTGCCGACTTCTGGTCAATGTAAGTATTGCAGTTAATATTAATTGTAGAATTACATTTTATAGAACACCTTTCTGAATTCTGACTACAAAATAGTTACAAGAGGTTTATATTTAAAATTGTTTCTTGATGATATTAATGTATATTATTAATGCCTTTAGGTACAGAAAATAGAAATAAAATACAAGAAATGAGTATATATTTATAACTGTAGATTTGGAAGAAATAAATGACAGTAATAATTTGAAGTGCATTATATATGACTGTTCAAAGTACACACAGTGTATTTACAGGTTCTGTTACATTCACTATATTCTATATAAGAATTCTTCTTTACTACAACACACTGATGCATTAAACCCAGTATTGAACATACCCTCTCTGACTTTCTCCTTATCACTGTGTTCAGTGGCCTCTTGCAGCAAAAGCTGAACATGTTCAATATTAAAAAGTTGCAGTGAAATCTGACTTTAAAATTTAGGTTGCAAAGTCAAAGTGTGCGTGTTCCAATCAGAGCAATTAAATATGTTTATTCCTCTACTTCTGGCTAATCTTGTCCTCTGACACTGCCTACTGATTAAAGCTTAAATGTTGTAGGTTAAATAAAATTTCAGTCAGTTTGAAATCTGCTTGACTTGAAGGTGAGCATTTAGACGTTACAGATCATCCTTTTTCTTGTGGAAGATGTTTCCATCTGGCTGCACCTTCCAGGTCACTGTGGTGTTCTCCAACATGCCTTTTCCCTCCAGTTTCTGTTTGATCTGAGGATCAGAATCAGGATTTAATTAAAGCCAAAAAGAAAAGGAATACGTGTCACCGAGAAGACAAGAAATAATAAAAGGAGCAAAATTCTTGAGAATAAAAGAAATTTGAGAGTAAGAAATGCTAATATGGGTTTCTCCAAATTTCAGAGACATCATGTGACTCACCTGATCTAAAATGGACGACTGCACAGCAGGATCAAACACACTCCCATCAGACTTCACCTGCAGTCCCATTATCTGACTCCTCGCTGGGTAAACTGTGGAACACACACACACACACACACGCTTTAATTTCTCCATAATGTAAAGTTTTTACTCTTCAGGACACTGCACCGTCTGAATGAATATTATGATATATGGCTTAACGAGTTAAATCTTAAATGAACATTAATTGCACAGACACTCCTTTATGTGTTAGATTTGATTACGTTATCATTTTGTTTATGGTATATTTATATTTTTATACAGTAAAATTTCACAATCATATTTCTAAATGACTTTTTGCACCAAATGAAAACAAATTGTGTTTAATTTGAACTTCATCTCCTTTCGTCTTCTTGTGCCGTCATTTGCTCATGAACTGTGAGCTACTTTCTGCTGCATTCAAATATTTTAATGAGCTCTCATCAACCATCCCTTTACTTTATTATCTCAAGGGAAGTTTGCTCGATATAGCGGTAAATTTCTGAGAGACAGTTTACCCAGAAGGCACTGAACACCAACAAATTGTACATGAAGGTGTTTATAAGCATAAAAAGGAGCAATTATTATTATTATTATTATTATTATTATTATTATTATTATTATCATAGCATTTTATTTTCACTTCCTTCTTTTGGCATCTAAAGATTTTCAAAAATCTGTTTTTTTTTTCAAACAAGATACAGAAAATTACATTAAAAAAAAAAACTTAAATAAATAATAAATTCTTGACTTGATATTAGAAGCAATAGCAGAGAAAACGAAAGACTCACTGGTGTGACAGAAGAAATAGTACAGGTTGGTGCATTGTTGATCGTAGAACAGTCCGTTATAAAACCTTGCACAGTTCTGACGGCCACCATAATTATCAGGTTGTCCAGGAGCCCATGGGATGTTTGAAGCGATGGTCCCGTCTGACCACTTCCAAGCGTTTCTGTAAAGCCCAATCCAGGAATCACCTTGGATCTTCTTCACCTGCCATAACATGTCGTTGTCTGAGCTGTTAAGAGAGCTGGCCAAGTCTGTGTGATGTGTTCGGCAGTAAGTTTGAGCTTGAGACCAGGTCATATAAGGACTACTGATGCCGATGAACCTGGCAGCACCACTGAAATTAGCTGTGAAAAAATAAATATACAAAAGTCACGTCTCTGTCTCACAGACAATATGATACCAAGATACAACCCAAAATGTGAAAAACCAGCCATCAAACCAAGACTAGGCAAATTAACATCAGGATGTTGACTCACCATTGTAGCATATGAAAGGGTTTAGTTCTGTACATTGGTCATCCAACCATTCACCATATATACCTATTATACCACATGTTTCTTTTCCACCAGAATTATCAGGCTGTCCAGTGCGCCAATTGGTATAACTGACATTCAGTGGGAGATCGTTTAAGGACCAGCGCCAGCTATTGAGATCACTGTACAATCCGATCCAGGCAGATGTTGTCAGACGTTTGCTTGCTGCTTCTTTCTCAAATCGTAGCCAGTCAGTATCACTCAGGATTGTTGCCAGGTCAGTGTACATCACCCTGCAGTAATTCTGTGCAACAGGCCAGGTCACCAGTGTCATCATCAGGTTATAATTGTGAGGGACGGTTCTCAGGACGGATACAGTGACTGGGACCAGACCTGCTGGTGATATTATATTTTATGAAACACACAGTAAACTTTAACTGGTGAATATCTGAATATAGATAATCCTAATGGCTGAATTAAAGAATTAGCAATGTATAATGAACAATTCAATCCTGCAGTTCAGTTCCGTACACATGGCATATAAAATGAATCTGCATGCAGAGAACTGAATAAATGTAAATGAAAACATTATTGTGTGTCCAGCTAATTCTTAATTACTTTAATACAAATGTTTTAATTTGTACAACATTATACTACACACTGGACTCTGGAATGGAAAAGTCTGGATTTTTGTGAATCTCTATTTATTTTTATCAGACTAACTTGCAAATAAATGATTTTAAATACTGTAGAACATCTGAGGTCAGAGTTCATATAAAGCTGCCATAAGTGCATTGTGAGTCGAGTAGTGGCTGTCAGAGCAGAGTATAATTAGGATATTTGTAGAGATGGATGCAAAGAGCAGAACATGTTTATTAGGGACAAAAACAACAACAACAAAGAAACAAACCAAAACAGAGAAAACTTAAAGTGTAAAACAAAGCGCTAAGTTAAAACTTGAAAAAACAAAAAATTAACATGGGGCAAACAATAACCAAAATCTCACTAATCACACGAACTCAAACTTAATGCAACGACAAACAAAGAGGGAACACTGGGAACTTAAATAAGGAGTCTAATAAGAAATATAACACCGGTGTGACTGATCATAACAGGAAATAGGGGAAACAACAGAAGAAGAAGTGCGACACAGTGAGTGTCGGTGCCCTCTAGTGGTCCAGGGAGGAACTGCCTCTGGTGGGCTTCATCTCATCTACCAACCTCTTCATCAAATCAATTTTATTATTTATTTTACAAAGTTTATAAATGAAATGTTATATCTTTAATTTCCAAGCTAAATTTATTTTTTACAATTCTATAATTTCTCATGAAATTTGTGATAATTATTTGAAATGATTTCAGTAAGTGTTGAAACTACCAGTAGCTCAAACATGAACAGTTTAGCTAAAGCAAATATAAATAAATCAAATAATTATAGTAGTTTGTGACAGTTTGTAAGAGTAAAAAATAAAATAAAAAAAATCATGAGTAAAATAAATAAATTGCTAAACTTGCACTGAAGTCAGTAAAATAAAATAAAAAGAGACAGCAAATGATAAAGGCAGAGGAATATAAAGCTATTGTTTATTTACAGTTTAGTAAAATCAGATATAAATAGGGTTAGAGGTAAATGCAATATTAATGTGTGTAACATTAATTAGTGGTTTATAAAAATGCTCTCACCAGTGAGAAACAGGAGAAACAGATTCAGCTTCATGATGGACGGACAGCTGAGGAGTCAGAAAAAAAATCACAATCTGAAGGACAAAATAAAAGTATGTAAGTATCAAATACAAAGTGATTTATTTGTGCAACTTTGTAAATGATTCTCTAATCAAGCTTTCCATCATGATCATGATCAGGTGTCAGGTTAGAGCCGATAAGCTTGCGGGACTACAGCATCCATCAGCACTGCTCATGTTCACGTCACTCACCAAGTCACATGATCACAAACACCTGGAGCAGGTTTATGCACAATGCAGCACTAGTATTTAACTCACATCTGTATAGCGCGCTCGGTCTAGTGTCTGTTGTAAGTAAGGTTGTTGTGGTTGATTTTCTGATCCATGCCATGTTCATGTTTATTCCATGTCTTGTCTTGTTTGTGTTTATGTTACTGTACATAGTCCTAGTCTTTGTTCACATGAGTTTCACTCTCAATAAAATACTCTGCACTCGCTTCCTTCTCCAAACCACCATGACTTAAAGAAATAAGAAATAAGATCCTCATTGTAGTTCTGGACAGGAAGAGACCATCTGATGGACATGGAAAGAGACCAACCACAGTCTGTCACGTGATGTAAATGATAATACCAGAATAAATGAACACTGGAGTTTATTCTCTGATACAGGGAAGATTACTGGCGCTTTGCTAATAAGAAACACAACAATGTTTACATTTACTTACCAATAAAATAAAATAATTCAATAAGTTTATCAGTGATCAAGTATTACCATCTTAAATAAATTCATTTATTAGTTAAAAAAAAAAAAAAAAAAAAAAAAAAAAAGCACTGCAAAAATATCTTGAATAAAGGCAAATTCAACTAATAATCTCTCTTTATTAGAAATTGGATTATTTTATCGCGTGATCATTTTGCTTGTTTCACCCATTTATTTTTTGAAAGAAGCTAAATTATTAGCCAATACAATGAAAGCGATTTTAAGCTGAAATGTAAAGTGTCTGGAAATACGCTTAAAAGTTGTTAAATGATAATCTCATAATATGAGAACTTTTCCTTTGTTCAAGATATTTACACTTGTTAAGATTTTTTTGCAGTGAGTGGGATAAATAAATAAAATGCACTTTCCAGTGAGACACAGAAGAAAAAGAGTTATCTTCATGATGGACAAGTAGCTGTGGGAGTCACAAAAGGTTTGTGTCCATTTAAAAGTACTGATAGGGGCAACATTACAAGATCATCTCATCATGATTAATGTGCAAACAAGAAGAGAAGCAACAATTCATTCATGAAGTCTAAGACCTTAAAAGGAAAAATCCCACAATAATAATCGTTTAAATAATAGAAATATTTTTATGCTAATATCGCCATAATCTCAGTGTATCTTAATCTGCCAGAGACATAACTTTAGGACTGAAATATAATATAAGGAATATTTATAAAGTATAAATAATATAAAGTATCAAATATACAACACAATAATCGTCCAACCGAGTCTCACATTTTTACCGTAAATCATGGCATCTGCATACGACTCATTTTTAATGTAGAGAAATGTTTATACAGGACTCCTGATCACTTCAGTGACTGTGCAGTGTTTTATCATCAATATCTTACAGGATATGCTTTTCACCATGCAAGTAAAAACAAGTGAAACACTTCATACCTGTGAAGGGAAGATTTGAAGGCTGTTGCTTCTTCAGTAGCTCTGTACGTTTCTGACCTTTGCTGCAAGTGATGTTCTGTAAATCGTACCTGGGTAGGAACATCTTCACATTTCAGATTTCTTATGCAAACCTTTCTTGAGCATCAACAACGATAACAGAACGTCAGGAATTTACAATGTGGAAACCTGATTTCCCTAGGGTACGAGTCTGCTTACTTAAAAAACTACAACATGGAAATACTCACTGATTGCTCTTCCCCTTATTCAACCTCTGATCTCAGCAGAGAAACAGGCCTCAAGTTGAGAGTGGACCTACACAGATGGTACAGACACACTGACTGCACTGTAGTAATAAGGATTATAAACTGATCGTGACTTTGACAATAAGAATAGCATGTTTTATGTCGTTTTATGGCATTTCCAAGCTATAGTTGGGAATATATGGGAACAGCTGCTCCCATCAGAGATCTGGATCTCTCCAGCTCCTTCAGACTTACTCTTGGCCTCTTGCTTGTTTCTCTGACTAATCCCCTCTTTTTTCATAGTCAAGGTTAAGCCGTATTCTTCTCATTTTTAATGATGGATTTAATGTTGTGCTGTGGGATGTTTAAAGTATGGGATGGTGGCAGCCTGTTCACTGTAACAACATATAAGTTTGTAACCCCCCCCCCCCCCACACACACACACACACACAAAGTTGAAATGTTTGAGTTTAAATGAAATTTCTCTTCCTTTAGCTCAGTAAATGATCCTTTCCCCTTGTGAAAGTTTCATTTGCATTGGGTTTCTTGATGACATAAAGGTGCAGAGACAATTCAGAATTTCCACTTAACCCACATGGAGTCCATCATGAAAGACGTGCTGTCCAAACTGTGCAGCTTTTGTATTGCACTAAAGATGTCACAGAAATGATCAAATACAGGGCAAAAATCATATCACTAAATAAGCAAGAAAGTTAGACAAGGTTAAAATCTAACAGTAGCTTATAACTAAGTATATAAATAAATACATTTATAATAATATTACATGATTTAACCAATTCATTATTTTAAAACATTCCGTCATCTAAATGATTTCACCATTGGAAAGGAGAATGCTTAGTCATGTCTTGAAGTTCCTTTCCTCTGAACTTTCATTTGCATTGTGTTTATCTGGGACTTGGACGTTCTGAGGTAAAAACAAATTCATGCAAATTGTCACTTGGATGTAAATCACCCCTCCAAGACACGCCTGGAAAAGAACTTTACTTTTGTCCTAAAGCTAAATTATTTATGTATCAAAACAATTATATAAATTTAATACATTTTACTCGAGCAAAAAGTGAATTTATTCAGTGCATGAATCCTGATATTTATTAAACAATTTATAATGTCGCACACTAAAGGGTATGTAAAATGGACACGCCCACACACACACACACACACACATGCACAGAAAAGAGTTTGGAAAACTTCATGTAATTTAATTAAAACACATAAAATAATTACTTTTTAACAATCATGGGTTTTACATAAGATCTCGGGGATGCATGGTTTTCCTATTCACGGCCAGGGGATTTGGGTGGCCTGGGTGCCTTAGAAGCAGTAGGGATCTGGGGAGTTTGCGTACCACATGACATTCTGTAGTACGTTTGGACAGCCGCATCTGAATATCTTTTCTTTATGAATGGCACCAAAACAGAAGTTTGAGTAGATGGGTTAATTCCTCTCTTTGGGGGGAACAGTGATGCGTGTCTGTGTGGATGCCTCCGTTCTATTTTCCTGAAAGGCAGTACGTTAAACATGTTTGAGTGCCAGAATCCACTTTACACCGTTTGAGAAGGGGCCCGGTGAAGGGGGTCTGGGAGTGAACTGTCGCCGTTTTCCTTTTAAAGGAAGATCCAGGGTTCTGTTTAGAAGAACCAGGGTCAATGGGTCTGGATCGTACATCTAGAAATAAGAGATATCAAAATACGTAAATACGCATATATATATATATATGCTGGTTCATTTTGCTGTCTTGCTGACTGATGAATAAACCTGCTTCTTCTGAATCCAGTCTCCATGAGTTCTGCTATGTTATTTCTCTAAAGATACAAGTCAGATTTGCTTAATTAAGTTCATAGTTTAAATTTGTGAGCTAGCAGGGCCAGTGTAGGCTGAAGTAGCCCATAATTTCCTGCAAAACACATACACAACTCACACAAAACTGAAAACAGGTGTGAATAATCATGAAACAAGGACAATATAAACAAGCGTGACAGTTCGGAGAAGTGTCTCACCAGACGACTCTGCCGCTACTGTCCATCAACTTTTCTCCTTTTATAAGAATTTATAAGGATTATGGGTGGAAAAAAAAAGAATTGTAGGTCTAATTGATGTACAGTATCTCACAAAAGTGAGTACACCCCTCACATTTTTAAAATATTTGATTATATCTTTTCATGTGACAACACTGAAGAAATGACACTTTGCTACAATGTAAAGTAGTGAGTGGACAGCTTATGACCCCGTCTCTGTGCCGCCCCCTGCAGGCTCTACCTGGTTCAACATCCTCCGAGGGTTTTTAGAGGTTTTAGGGGGTGTGGTTGCGGGCGTGGCTCTCGGGTTCTTCCTTCGTTATTTTCCCAGTGAAGACCAGGTAAAGACTCCTGATTACACTCCACACTCACGACATTACATTAGTGTAGAGAATAAATTCACGCTGTAGATGTGTGAAAGTAATCGAGTGTTGTATTGTGTGTGTGTGTGTGTGTGTGCTCTGTAGAAAGGTCTGGTGCTGAAGCGTTCCTTCCTGCTGCTCGGTCTCGGTGTGTTTGCTGTGTTCGGCTCTAACGTGGCCGGATTAACCGGGTCTGGAGGACTCTGTACGCTCGTCCTCGCGTTCCTCGCTGGAACCGGCTGGGAAAATAACAAAGTACGATTCTCTCTCGCAAAAAACCCCAAACACCAGGTCACTTTCTGCACAGCTCTTTCTTTATGTAAATATATTTTCTGCATGTAGATAATAAATCGTTTTATTTTCCTCTTCACTTCTCTTCATCCTTTTTTCTGCTTCTTTTTCCCTTTTTCTTTTTTATTTTCTTTCTTTATTCCATTTCTTTTTTCCATCACTGAATTACTAATTGTTAACTGAATTTACTTGTTACTCTTCCAATTGTTTCTTTTCTTTCTTTTTAAATTTTCCTCTGCTTTCTCCTTTTTCTTACTTTCCTTTTTGTCCTTTTGCTTTGGTTTCTTGTTATTGTCTTTTCTTTGTTTGTCCTGCCTTCTCCTTTATCTTTTCTCTTTATTGTTCTTTTAATTTCCTTTCTTTTAAATTTTTCTTTTGCTTCTGTTTTTCATTATGCCTTGCTTTATTTCTTTTATTTATTTTGTTTTCTTTGTGGTTTACTTTTTGCTATCCTGCCTTGAATTCTTTTTCTTTCTTTCTTTCTTTCTTTCTTTCTTTCTTTCTTTCTTGTGTGTGTGTGAGTGTGTTTGTGTGTGTGTGTGTGTGTATGTGTCCTCAGCTCTGGGTCTGGCCACTCTCAGCATTGCCCTGAGTGTGAGGATCTTCTTCACCTTCCTCATGGTGCTCTGCGCTGGATTTGATTTGAAAGAGAAGATCTTCATCGCTCTGGCCTGGATGCCTAAAGCCACTGTTCAGGTCACCTTCACTTAAAGCCTCGTTACATACAGCTTATAACCTGTTTACGACACATTCACATCTCACATGTCCTTTTGTTTCTTTTTCTTCTCTTATTTCCCTTTTCTTCTCTCCTTTCTTCTGTGTGTGTGTGTGTGTGTGTGTATATGTATATATATATATATATACAGTAAATAGAGATGTCCTGAGTCAGTGGTTCGTACTAATCAGGGAACAGGAAATGAAGGTAAAGTGAACGCTGCAAGCTGATTGGCTGATTGTCTCTCTCGGCAGGCTGCGATTGGCTCGACGGCTCTGGACACGGCGCGTGTGAAGCAGGATGAGGAGTGTCAGCGTTTTGGTATGGACGTGCTGAGCGTGGCCGTTCTCTCCATCCTCATCACTGCTCCACTCGGAGCGCTGCTCATCGGCCTGTGTGGACCACGCCTACTGAGGAGACCCAAGAACCCCGAGTGGGGTGAGACACACACACAGAGATGGGAGGATGGATGAGTGGAGGAATATCTTGATGGATGGATATGTGGATACGTGTCTAGATAAATTGATGTGATTCTGAAATCTAAAAGTATAAACACTTATATACAGGCCTTTAACTCTGTGTGTGTGTGTGTGTGCGTGTGTGTGTGTGTGTGTGTGTGTGTGTGTGTGTGTGTGTGTGTGTGTGTTACAGCTGTAAGTCAGGGTACTCTGTCGCCATCAGATGCCCGGGTCACCTACGAGAGTGCAATCTGATACTTGTGGAACTTTCCAGAACAGGCAGTCAGAAGATCAGTACCTCAAACTCTGGCTTTGTGACTCTCCTGTGACTCTTCTACAACTCTACGATTCTTCTCTAACTCTATTTTGTCTCCTCTGTGACTCCCCTGTGACTCCTTTATGACTCCCCTGTGACTCCCCTGTGACTCCTCTGTGACTCTCCTCTGTCTCTCCTCTGTCTCTCCTCTGACTCTCCTCTGTCTCTCCTCTGTCTCTCCTCTGTCTCTCCTCTGACTGTCCTCTGTCTCCTCTATGACTCTCCTCTGTCTCTCCTCTGTAACTACTTTTTTTTTCTTTTTTTTTGTAAAAGAATTTTGACCATAGAATTTTGCAGGTTTGTTATGTATACACATTGCTCTTGATTATTTTAAGACCTTTATTTTTTAATTTATATTTCTAAAGAGACGACTGAAAGTGGAAAATATAGACAAACACAATTTCTATTTAAGTCTAACACACTTAACGTTCATTACACTGTTTTAAAATGAGACTGAAATCTGAAAGTGACTTCCTCTATCCTCTCTGAGAGACCACACGGGTAACACAGACCAAACTCACCCAACTATTCTAAAGACTTTGCTCGAGCGTGAGACTCTTCTGATTGTTCATCTACCTGTCAGGTGAGTTTATCTTTCCGAATATCAATTAGACAAATGTTCAGAAGGGCTGTTCGTCATGATTGAGAGATTTTATGAGACTAGCAGTGTTTGCGTTTCTATAAGAACACTGTAGATTTAGTAATTTTAAATTAGTGCACAGGTTTAAAATGACTCTCTATTATTAATCACTTTCACCTTTGTCATGAATAACTTTTTTTTATAGTAAAGCTTAATATTTACAGCTGCAGTTTATTCAGTTGTGTAGGAAAAGTGAAAACTTACAGCACAGCAGGAGAAAAGCCTGAAGATTCCTGATTTCTGCTAAAATATTTATCATTTTCAGAAGCCATAGAAAGGATTCCTCCACCATTTTCCCCGTCGTCCTGAACGTCAGCGTCTCTGAAGAGTTTTGTGCACAGTGCAGTTTGCCAGTTCACTCATGGAGCTGCTGCTGGGGTAAGAGTCTTTATTAGGCTCCAGATCCTCTGTGACTCTGAGAAAGCTCTTACTGAAAGTGAGTGAGGCAGTGCTGCCCCCTGGAGGCTCTAACATGCTCCGAGGGATTTCGGAGGTTCTAAATGCCATGTGTGGGTGAATCAAGATCCATCCTGATGCTCTACTTCTGCTTGGAGCTTCTGCCCTCTGAGACTCACTCACTGCTGCTGAGGGTTGGCCCACATGTGTAGCCTAAAGATTCTGGAGATTTAAAGCTTAAAACTCTTCTGTAATTAATAAAAGACCCTCATAATAATGACGATCATAATGAAACCAACCAACGATGACCTCGGACATCAGAGGCCTGGCTTGCAGCAGTCTGGACGGTTGCTGTGTAGATCACCTTCAGGACTGGCTGACAGCAAGATCAACACCGACGTCATATAAGGAATTCATTTTTAAATATATGTGGATAGTTTTGACATGTTCTCTGTTAAGCTCAAGAGATCTCAAGTTGAGCAGAGCTGAAGTTTTGCAAAAGCTGGGATTGAATATACGTGAGCCTCGAGGAGACGAAGATGGTGGGGTTTTGGCGGAGGTCATTTTAAAAGACAAAGGTGCTATGACACATGATTTTCTTTGTGGGATTTGGTGGCTTTTTTTGCAGTTCTATTTAAGTGTTGATGTGATTGAACAGGGTGTGCAGTAATCAGGCGTGGTTGCGTCTAGTCCAGCTGAACCCCATTATGAACGCAGTTTCATAGATTTGGGGAATTAGTAACTATGGGGGCAAATACATTTTCACACAGGCCCATTGGCCCCTTGCACAGCAGTGAAAGGTCATTAAGGTCATCTGATCAAGGTTTACTCTCCCTGTCTAGGGCTAGGCTGAAAATAAAAGGTGATTGTGCTTTTTCAGCTTATGCGGTAAATTATTAAAGTAATGTGCTTCTGTAAAGCCTTCCGTTATATATTTAATGTTCCTGCTCAACTGAGGTGTTCGACAGCATCTTACAACTCATGTGTTTACTATTACTTTTAATTCTATTTTACTTTATTATTATTATTATTATTATTATTATTATTATGCAGCATTTTGTAGCCTTTGGTTTCAAAAAAACGATAAAGGTTTACTTACTTTACTTTACTATAGTTTACTATATTATTGTGCTGCGGTCATTAGAAGGTCAGTAGAAGTTTTTAGACTCAGTGGGGGCCCTGCACACTTTGACACCCACAGCAGGAAACACACTCAGATCAGTTATTAAACTCACTCTTGTTAATATTTCATGCTTAAAGTTAATATTCTGCACCTGGTTTCATCATTAAATTTCGAAAAGAAAAAAAAAAGGGGGGGGGGGGCTTCTAATAGTGTCTGTGGTGAAAGAACATCAGCAACATGTTCATGCGTTGTGTGCAATACAGACTTTGACCACAAGGTGGAAGCGAATCACAAAGCAAATCATGAACTGGTTGTGGAGGATTGTGCTAGAGGCAGAACACAGATAATATTATGTTGTTGTGCAAATAAATAATTTAATGTTTATGCTCAGTAATTGTCACGGGTTCCCCTTCACCCAGGCTCTGCTTTAAAATAACTGAAGCAGATATTCCACAGAGAGAGAAATATTCAAGACTGCAGGGTAACACTGATATGGCCCAAATTATCATTTTCATTTGAACACCAGGTTGAATTACAGGATTGGATTGTAAAAAGTATAGACTTTTTATAAAATTTATTCAAAAAATCTATTCTTCCTGTCTTGGACGACAAAACGAACCCAAACATACCATACAGACCATCTCTAGAGGTTTTTTGGATACAGTTTACTTGTGGGCTGTTTTAGAGGGGTCCAAGTTCACACTCTGGATGCACCAATATTAAATTCTACAGGATTATAAATAACTAGCAATTTCACAGATTCATGGTATTGTCATGTCAAAGCAAACTAGCAACTCAATTTCCCATAATGCACCACGAACTACAAACATGGCCAAAGACTACAACACCCAATGGAACACAGACACAGTACCTGCTCCTGAGGACTAATCACACACACCTGTTCCCAATCACACAGACAATCTCAAAACACTACTTAAGAGACTGTTCATGGCTTTAATCGCTGTATTTTACCAAGCTGTTCGATCGTATTGTTTATTCTGGTTTTGAGTCTGTGTTCTTGGGTGTTGATTTCTGCCTTACTTGCTCTAACCTGTTTTCCTGTTCACCTGAAAACTGCAGGTCTTTATTTATGTGTTTTGCCTTGCTCTCTGGATATTATAGTCTTTATTAAAGCTCTTAACTCCACTTGCATCCATCCTAACCCTCATTATGGGACAGGTATCACCATATTCTATTAATATTGATGATTACCAGCAAAATCCACCCTGAGAAGTCTGAGAAGGGTTACAAAGGCTCTGGGACTCCAAAGAACCACAGTGAGAGCCGTTATCTCCAACCGGAACAATTTAGCACAGTAGTTAACCTTCCCAGAAGTGGCCGACCCAGAAAGAGTATCTTATTACACAGTTGAGGGTAAATCAAACCTGCAAATTAAATACTACATTGAATCCTAATGTCAGTGCAAAACTGTCCACATTTCCTTATGTCCAGAGGTCAGAGAGCCTGTGCTGGGATTTGGAGTCAACACTTCTGTTACTCAGCTAGTGCAGCCTTCAGATGTTGGCATGAAGCAGGTGATTGAGCGATTCACACCAACTAACCAACCCAGTTACTATTTAAAATCAGAGAGATCCAAAATACAACAAATTAACATTCTGAACTTTCAGCAGTTGCATGTCACAGCCGATGAAAATTAGACTCCACAAACTCAGTGGCTCTTTTCCTATAAGTTATAAAAGCAAGGCAGACTGGAAACAGTCACATGCAAACCTCATCACCTGCTCACCAAACAGATGAACAAGTAGGAGGATCTTTACCTGTCATGGTGGTCATGATGATTGTTCTAATAGGATTTTCAATGCATGTGTCTACATGAAAGTATATTTTTACTAATGAAATAAATCTGGTGTTTGGATCTGTAGCACCTCCAGTTTTGTTTGTGTTACTGATTGTTCTACTGCCGACTTCTGGTCAATGTAAGTATTGCAGTTAATATTAATTGTAGAAATACATTTTATATAACACCTTTCTGAATTCTGGCTACGAAATAGTTACAAGAGGTTTATATTTAAAATTGTTTATTGATGATATTAATGTATATTAATAATGCCTTTAGATACAGAAAATGGAAACAAAATACAAGAAATGAGTATATATTTATAACTGTAGATGTGGAAGAAATAAATGACAGTAATAGTGGCAAGTGCATTATATATGACTGTTCAGAGTACACACAGTGTATTTACAGGTTCTGTTACATTCACTATATTCTATATAAGAATTCTTCTTTACTACAAGACACTGATGCATTAAACCCAGTATTGAACATACCCTCTCTGACTTTCTCCTTATCACTGTGTTCAGTGGCCTCTTGCAGCAAAAGCTGAACATGTTCAATATTAAAAAGTTGCAGTGAAATCTGACTTTAAAATTTCGGTTGCAAAGTCAAAGTGGGCGTGTTCCAATCAGACCAATTAAATATGTTTATTCCTCTACTTCTGGCTAATCTTGTCCTCTGACACTGCCTACTGATTAAAGCTTAAATGTTGTAGGTTAAATAAAATTTCAGTCAGTTTGAAATCTGCTTGACTTGAAGGTGAGCATTTAGACGTTACAGATCATCCTTTTTCTTGTGGAAGATGTTTCCATCTGGCTGCACCTTCCAGGTCACTGTGGTGTTCTCCAACATGCCTTTTTCCTCCAGTTTCTGTTTGATCTGAGGATCAGAATCAGGATTTAATTACTCAAGCCAAAAAGAAAAGGAATACGTGTCACCGAGAAGACAAGAAATAATAAAAGGAGCAAAATTCTTGAGAATAAAAGAAATTTGAGAGTAAGAAATGCTAATATGGGTTTCTCCAAATTTCAGAGACATCATGTGACTCACCTGATCTAAAATGGACGACTGCACAGCAGGATCAAACACACTCCCATCAGACTTCACCTGCAGTCTCATTATCTGACTCCTCGCTGAGTAAACTGGGGAACACACACACACGTGCGCTTTAATTTCTCCATAATGTAAAGTTTTTCCTCTTCAGGACACTGCACCATCTGAATGAATATTATGATATATGGCTTAACGAGTTAAATCTTAAATGAACATTAATTGCACAGACACTCCTTTATGTGTTAGATTTGATTACGTTATCATTTTGTTTATGGTATATTTATATTTTTATACAGTAAAATTTCACAATCATATTTCTAAATGACTTTTTGCACCAAATGAAAACAAATTGTGTTTAATTTGCACTTCATATCCTTTCGTCTTCTTGTGCCGTCATTTGCTCATAAACTGTGAGCTACTTTCTGCTGCATTCAAATATTTTAATGAGCTCTCATCAACCATCCCTTCACTTTATTATCTCAAGGGAGTTTGCTCGATATAGCGGTAAATTTCTGAGACAGTTTACCCAGAAGGCACTGAACACCAACAAATTGTAGATGAAGGTGCTTATAAGCATAAAAAGGAGCATTTATTATTATTATTATTATTATTATTATTATTATTATATCATAGTATTTTATTTTCATTTTCTTCTTTTGGCATCTAAATATTTTCAAAAATGTCTTTCTTTTCAAAGAAGACACAGAAAATGACAGACAAAACTTAATAATACATTTTTGATGTGATATTAGAATAAGAGAAAACAGAAGACTCACTGGTGTGACAGAAGAAATAATGCAGGTTGGTGCATTGTTCATCGTAGAACAGTCCGTTATTAACCACTGCACAGTTCTCATAACCCCCAGCATTATCAGGTTGTCCAGGAGCCCATGGGATGTTTGAAGCGTTGGTCCCGTCTGACCACTTCCATGTGCCTCTGTAAAGCCCAATCCAGGAATCACCCTGGATAATCCTCACCTGCACTAATATGTTGTCGTCTGAGCTGTTAAGAGAGCTGGCCAAGTCTGTGTGATGTGTTTGGCAGTAAGTTTGAGCTTGAGACCAGGTCATATAAGGACTACTGATGCCGATGAACCTGGCAGCACCACTGAAATTAGCTGTGAAAAATAAACAAACAAAAGTCACGTCTCTGTCTCACAGACAATATGATACCAAGATACAACCCAAAATGTGAAAAACCAGCCATCAAACCAAGACTAGGCAAATTAACATCAGGATATTGACTCACCATTGTAGCATATGAAGGGTCTTTTTTGTGTACATGCTACATCCCACCATGAATTATGTGTACTTATTAGACCACATGCTTCTATTCCACTATGATAATCAGGCTGTCCAGGGCTCCAATTGGTATAAGTGACATTCTTCAGTGGGAGATGGTGTAAGGACCAGCTCCAGCTATTGAAATCATTGTACAATCCGACCCAGGCAGATGTTGCCAGAGCTTTGCTTGCTGCTTCTTTCTCGAATCGTAGCCAATCAGTATCACTTAGGATGGTTGCCAGGTCAGTGTACATCACCCTGCAGTAATTCTGTGCTACAGGCCAGGTCACCCATATCATCATCAGGTCATATTTGGGAGGGACGGTTCTCAGGACGGATACAGTGACTGGGACCAGACCTGCTGGTGATATTATATTTTATGAAACACACAGTAAACTTTAACTGGTGAATATCTGAATATAGATAATCCTAATGGCTATATTAAAGAATTAGCAATGTATAATGAACAATTCAATCCTTCAGTTCAGTTCAGTGACAATAAGTAAGTCAGTGATTTAGTTGTGCCTTGCTTTCTTTCCTCGCTTGTAAGCTCCTTCCTCTGAGGGTCTGAGGAAAAGATACCAGAATAGGAAACATGTACAGGAGGAATTGAGGAAATACATGATTGCCAAATCAGACCTCGCTTACTGACGTGACTTTAGTTATTGATGACTTGTTGCACATGGCATATAAAATAAATCTGCATGCAGAGAACTGAATAAATGTAAATGAAAACATTATTGTGTGAAAACCCTAAAACTAAACACAGGGCAAAAAATAACCAAAAACATGAACTCAAACTTAATGCACCGACAAACAAAGAGGGAACACAGGGAACTTAAATAAGGAGTCTAATAAGAAATATAACACCGGTGTGACTGATCATAACAGGAAATAGGGGAAACAACAGAAGAAGAAGTTCGACACAGTGAGTGTCGGTGCCCTCTAGTGGTCCAGGGAGGAACTGCCTCTGGTTGGCTTCATCGCATCTACCAGCCTCTTCATCAAATCAGTTTTATTATTTATTTTACCAAGTTTATAAATGAAATGTCCGTCCGTCCATCCATCCATCTTCTACCGCTTACTCCTTCTTCAGGGTCGCGGGGGAACCTGGAGCCTATCCCAGGGAGCATGGGGCACAAGGCGGGGTACACCCTGGACAGGGTGCCAGTCCATCGCAGGGCACAATCACATACACATTCACACACCCATTCATACTAAATTAAATGTCATATCTTTAAATTCCAAACTCTCTGTCTCTCTCTCTCTCTCTCTCTCTCTCTCTTTCTCTCTCTCTCTCTATATATATATATATAACTTCTCATGAAATTAAGGATAATAATTTGAAATGATTTCAGTAAGTGTTGAAACTACCAGTGGCTCAGACGTGAACAGTTTAGATAAAACAAGTGTAAATAAAACAAAGAATTATAGTAGTTTGTGTCAGTTTTGTAACAGTAAAAAATAAAATAAAAAATTTCAGTAAAATAAATAAATAGCTAAACTTGTTAAAGTCAGTAAAATAGAGAAAGAAACTGAAAAATAAAAAGAGACAGCAAATGATAAAGGCAGAGTAATATAAAGTTATTGTTTATTTACAGTTTAGTAAAATCAGATATAAATAGGGTTAGAGGTAAATGTAATATTAATTAGTGGTTTATAAAAATGCTCTCACCAGTGAGAAACAGGAGAAACAGATTCAGCTTCATGATGGACGGACAGCTGAGGAGTCAGAAAAAAAATCACAATCTGAAGGACAAAATAAAAGTATGTAAGTATCAAATACAAAGTGATTTATTTGTGCAACTTTGTAAATGATTCTCTAATCAAGCTTTCCATCATGATCATGATCAGGTGTCAGGTTAGAGCCGATAAGCTTGCGGGACTACAGCATCCATCAGCACTGCTCATGTTCACGTCACTCACCAAGTCACATGATCACAAACACCTGGAGCAGGTTTATGCACAATGCAGCACTAGTATTTAACTCACATCTGTATAGCGCTCTCGGTCTAGTGTCTGTTGTAAGTAAGGTTGTTGTCGTTGATTTTTCACACACACACACACACACACACACGTATATATGTATATATATATATGTATATATACAGTGAGGGAAAAAAGTATTTGATCCCCTGCTGATTTTGTACGTTTGCCCACTGACAAAGAAATGATCAGTCTATAATTTTAATGGTAGTTGTATTTGAACAGTGAGAGACAGAATAACAACAAAAAAATCCAGAAAAACGCATGTCAAAAATTTTATAAATTAATTTGCATTTTAATGAGGGAAAAAAGTATTTGACCCCCTCTCAATCAGAAAGATTTCTGGCTCCCAGGTGTCTTTTATACAGGTAACGAGCTGAGATTAGGAGCACACTCTTAAAGGGGGTGCTCCTAATATCAGTTTGTTACCTGTATAAAAGACACCTGTCCACAGAAGCAATCAATCAGTCATATTCCAAACTCTCCACCATGGCCAAGACCAAAGAGCTCTCCAAGGATGTCAGGGACAAGACTGTAGACCTACACAAGTCTGGAATGGGCTACAAGACCATTGCCAAGCAGCTTGGTGAGAAGGGGACAACAGTTGGTGCGATTATTCGCAAATGGAAGAAGCACAAAAGAACTGTCAATCTCCCTCGGCCTGGGGCTCCATGCAAGATCTCACCTCGTGGAGTTGCATTGATCATGAGAACAGTGAGGAATCAGCCCAGAACTACACGGGAGGATCTTGTCAATGATCTCAAGGCAGCTGGGACCATAGTCACCAAGAAAACAATTGGTAACACACTACGCCGTGAAGGACTGAAATCCTGCAGCGCGCGCAAGGTCCGCTGCTCAAGAAAACACATATACATGCCCGTCTGAAGTTTGCCAATGAACATCTGAATGATTCTGAGGACAACTGGGTGAAAGCGTTGAGGTCAGATGAGACCAAAATGGAGCTCTTTGGCATCAACTCAACTCGCCGTGTTTGGAGGAGGAGGAATGCTGCCTATGACCCCTGGAACACCATCCCCACCGCCAAACATGGAGGTGGAAACATTATGCTTTGGGGTTTTTTTCTGCTAAGGGGACAGGACAACTTCACCGCATCAAAGGGACGATGGACGGGGCCATGTACCGTCAAATCTTGGGTGAAAACCTCCTTCCCTCAGACAGGGCATTGAAAATGGGTCGTGGATGGGTATTCCAGCATGACAATGACCCAAAACACACGGCCAAGGCAACAAAGGAGTGGCTCAAGAAGAAGCACATTAAGGTCCTGGAGTGGCCTAGCCAGTCTCCAGACCTTAATCCCATAGAAAATCTGTGGAGGGAGCTGAAGGTTCGAGTTGCCAAACGTCAGCCTCGAAACCTTAATGACTTGGAGAAGATCTGCAAAGAGGAGTGGGACAAAATCCCTCCAGAGATGTGTGCAAACCTGGTGGCCAACTACAAGAAACGTCTGACCTCTGTGATTGCCAACAAGGGTTTTTAAACCAAGTACTAAGTCATGTTTTGCAGAGGGGTCAAATACTTATTTCCCTCATTAAAATGCAAATCAATTTATAACATTTTTGATGTGCGTTTTTCTGGATTTTTTTGTTGTTATTCTGTCTCTCACTGTTCAAATAAATCTACCATTAAAGTTATAGACTGATCATTTCTTTGTCAGTGGGTAAACATACAAAATCAGCAGGGGATCAAATACTTTTTTCCCTCACTGTATATATATTATATGTATTTTTTTAAAAGAAGCTAAATTATTTGCCAGTGCAATGAAGGCAATTTTAAGCTGAAATGTGAAGTGTCTGGAAATACACTTAAAATTTGTTAAATAATAATCTCATAATATGAGAACTTTTCCTTTGTTCAAGATATTTACACTTGTTAAGATTTTATTTGCAGTGAGTGGGATAAATAAATAAAATGCACTTTCCAGTGAGACACAAAAGAAAAAGAGTTATCTTCATGATGGACAAGTAGCTGTGGGAGTCACAAAAGGTTTGTGTCCATTTAAAAGTACTGATAGGGGCAACATTACAAGATCATCTCATCATGATTAATGTGCAAACAAGAAGAGAAGCAACAATTCATTCATGAAGTCTAAGACCTTAAAAGGAAAAATCCCACAATAATAATCGTTTAAATAATAGAAATATTTTTATGCTAATATCGCCATAATCTCAGTGTATCTTAATCTGCCAGAGACATAACTTTAGGACTGAAATATAATATAAGGAATATTTATAAAGTATAAATAATATAAAGTATCCAATATACAACACAATAATCGTCCAACCGAGTCTCACATTTTTACCGTAAATCATGGCATCTGCATACGACTCATTTTTAATGTAGAGAAATGTTTATACAGGACTCCTGATCACTTCAGTGACTGTGCAGTGTTTTATCATCAATATCTTACAGGATATGCTTTTCACCATGCAAGTAAAAACAAGTGAAACACTTCATACCTGTGAAGGGAAGATTTGAAGGCTGTTGCTTCTTCAGTAGCTCTGTACGTTTCTGATCTTTGCTGCAAGTGATGTTCTGTAAATCGTATCTGGGTAGGAACATCTTCACATTTCAGATTTCTTATGCAAACCTTTCGGAACGTCAGGAATTTACAATGTGGAAACCTGATTTCCCTAGGGTACGAGTCTGCTTACTTAAAAAAATACAACATGGAAATACTCACTGATTGCTCTCAGTCAACCTCCAGATGCTTTCCCTTACTTTAATTCTTTACTGTACTTGGATTACGCTCATTTTAATCCCCACACTTGCTGATAATACTTTGCATGTTCAGATCGGTCTTCTTTGAGCTCTCTATTAAATACACTGTTTAAATGCTGTAACATCTTAAACATGTACAAGGAGTACATATAAATTACTGAATACTGAAATGAATATATTTTAATTTCACTGAAGTTGTTTCAAAGTACATACAGTGGGGTCCAAAAAAGAAAAATAGAATCTTGGAAACATTTGCATGAATTTCAGAATTCTTTAGTAGTTGCTACGTCCTGGTTTTTCTTTAATGACCGCGTGCACTCGAGCTCAAGACTCCACAAGTTTGTGTAAAAACGTATGATCCTCATCAGAACAAATCCATCAGTGTCGTCTGAACAGGTGCTTCAGTGGAAGAGATAAGAATTAATATAGAGTTCAGGTGATCCACAGCACAAATTTGCTTCAAGTTAAATAGTGACCCAGAAATAGTTCAGAATCTCTTGTAGTAAATATTGAACACATTGAAATTTCACCTTTTTAATCCAAAATGCAATGCGTTTAAGGTCAAATAAAAAAATGTAATAAATTTCAGTTTTCACACTAAACTGCATCTCTTTGGGTTTGTGCAGTTTCACTATCTGTTGTTTCTTTACTGGTAAGACTGTGGAACACACAACCCTTTAGTGTGTGACATTATAAATTATTTAATAAATATCAGGATTTATGCACTGAATAAATTCACTTTTTGCTCAAGTAAAATGTATTAAATTTACATAATTGTTTTGATACATAAATAATTTAGCTTTAGGACAAAAGTAAAGTTCTTTTCAGAGGCCAGGCGTGTCTTAGAGGGGTGATTTACATCCAAGTGACAATTTGCCTAAATTGGTTTTTACCTCAGAACCTTCAAGTTCCAGATAAACACAATGCAATTGAAAGCTCAGAGGAAAGGAACTTTCAGTTCCACATAAACACAATGCAAATGAAAGTTCAGAGGAAAGGAACTTCAAGACATGACTAAGCATTCTCCTTTCCAATGGTGAAATCATTTAGATGACGGAATGTGACTGCTTCCAGTCTGTCTTGCTCATCATTTCCAGAATTTTTTTCAACTTTGGCATAGTGTGTTACTGGGTAAGACCTTTTTATCAATTCCATGCTGTTGAAAAAGTTCTATTTAAGTGTTGATGTGATTGAACAGGGTGTGCAGTAATCAGGCCTGGTTGCGTCTAGTCCAGCTGAACCCCATTATGAACGCAGTTCCATAGATTTGAGGAATTAGTAACTATGGGGGCAAATACATTTTCACACACTTATTTACTATATTATTGTGCTGCGATCATTGTACATGTGAGGGCTTGTTTTACAGCTGAACACAACCTCAGAGGAGCATGTTTGCTAGTAAAATTAATTTAAAAAATCTATTCTTCCTGTCTTGGTTCAAGTGGACCACAAAACGAACCCAAACATACCATACAGACCATCTCTAGAGGTTTTTTGGATACAGTTTACTTGTGGGCTGTTTTAGAGGGGTCCAAGTTCACACTCTGGATGCACCAATATTAAATTCTACAGGATTATAAATAACTAGCAATTTCACAGATTCATGGTATTGTCATGTCAAAGCAAACTAGCAACTCAATTTCCCATAATGCACCACGAACTACAAACATGGCCGATGACTACAACACCCAATGGAACACAGACAAGGCACCTTCTCCTGAGGACTAATCACACACACCTGTTCCCAATCACACTGACAATCACAAAACACTACTTAAGAGACTGCTCAGTCACATCATCTATATTTCACCAAGCCGTTCCATTGTTTTGTTTATTCTGGGTTTGATTCTGCTTTGCATTGGGTGTTTATTTCTGCCTTACCTGCTCTAGCCTGTTTGTCTGATTGCTTGACCAATGCAGGTCTTTATTTATGTCTTTTGCCTTGTGCTCTGGATATTATAATCTTTATTAAAGCTCTTAACTGCAATTGCATCCATCCTAACCCTCATTATTCCATCATTCCAGGAGAAAAATGAACTGCAAAACTAGAGATTTATAGTTTAACCCTCTTACCCCTAAGTTCCCACAGTATTATGTCCCATAACCCTATATTCCCCAGAGAAACAGCACGCCAACCCTGAGTTCCTGGGCCAAAATCAACATTTTAATTTTAACAATTTTAGGCCTTGAAGCAACTTATAATAATGTATTTGTGTAATATTACTTTGGAAATGAAGCAGTTCAGTGTTTTTACTAAACTTAGAGCACAATTCTTAACTAGAGAAATTACGAAAAAATGCTCGCTGAAATCCTTCTACTCATTTAGAAGTACCATACGAGCAACAGCGTGGTCAATGCCTTTATAAATAATAAATAAATAAATAAATAAATGCATTTTAGCGCCAAACGTCAAGTTTGTGGTGATAATCAGACCAGCAGGTGGTGTTTTCACGAATGCACAGAGATGGTCAGGTTATGACTCCAGAACCCTGCAGTGTCAGTCGCACTGGTTGATGCTGAAGATGAAGACGGATCAGGGTCTGAATCAGGAGAGTTTGCGTCTCTGTCAGTTTCGGTTTCGGTTTCAACATGGCCTGAACTTTCACACGTCATCAACCTTCCGGGGTCAAAAAATAATAATTAAATAAGTAAGGAATCATAGCAGAGTAATGCCGGTACACCGGCCTTACGGGGATAACGTTTACACTTTAAATCCTCTATATCGGCCTTACGGGGATTTGGCATCCACGACCAAGCAGGTCTATCGTCCTTACGGGAATAGATCAAAGACGGGCAAGCCGGTTTTTCGGCCATACGGGGTAAGAGGGTTAATTATAAAAGATTGCAGCACTGCTACTGTTATTTTCCTTTATGTCACATTTAAATAGTGAATATTCTGTTAGAAATGAAGAAACACTTACCATGTACAGTACGGCCAGTACGAAACCTCTGATCTCAGCAGAGAAACAGGCCTCAAGTTGAGAGTGGATCTACACAGATGGTACAGACACACTGACTGCACTGTAGTAATAAGGATTATAAACTGATCGTGACTTTGACAATAAGAATAGCATGTTTTATGCTGATGTTTGATTCTTAGTTTTAGATCTGTGTGACCTGATCCTGCTTTTCCAATTACTTAAATCAACATTAGATTTTCGCTTTTGGAGTTCCTTTATCACAACTTCTAGTGTTACAACCTGGAACTGAAGGCGTTTTATGGCATTTCCAAGCTATAGTTGGGAATATACGGGAACAGCTGCTCCCATCAGAGATCTGGATCTCTCCAGCTCCTTCAGACTTACTCTTGGCCTCTTGCTTGTTTCTCTGACTAATCCCCTCTTTTTTCATAGTCAAGGTTAAGCCGTATTCCTCTCATTTTTAATGATGGATTTAATGTTGTGCTGTGGGATGTTTAAAGTATGGGATGATGGTAGCCTGGTTTTTTTATTTAGGTTATAACTAAGTATATAAATAAATACATTTATAATAATATTGCATGATTTAGCCAATTCATTATTTTAAAACATTCCGTCATCTAAATGATTTCACAATTGGAAAGGAGAATGCTTAGTCATGTCTTGAAGTTCCTTTCCTCTGAACTTTCATTTGCATTGTGCTTATCTGGAACTTGAAGGTTCTGAGGTAAAAACCAATTTAGGCAAATTGTCACTTGGATGTAAATCACCCCTCCAAGACACGCCTGGCCTCTGAAAAGAACTTTACTTTTGTCCTAAAGCTAAATTATTTATGTATCAAAACAATTATATAAATTTAATACATTTTACTCTAGCAAAAAGTGAAATTATTCAGTGCATAAATCCTGATAATTATTAAACAATTAAACAATTAAAAATGGTTGTGTGTTAACAGTAAAGAAACAACAGTTTAGTGTGAAAACTGAATTTTTTATATTACATTTTTTAATTTGAACTTCAAAATGCAATGCGTTTCACTCAAAAAATGTTAGAATAAAAAAAAGGTGAAATTTCAATGTGTTCAATATTTACTACAAAAGATTCTGAACTATTTCTAGGTCACTATTTAACTTGAAGCAAATTTGTGCTGTGGATCACCTGAATCTATATTAATTCTTATCTCTTCCACTGAAGCACCTGTTCAGACGACACTGATGGATTTGTTCTGATGAGGATCATACGTTTTTACACAAACTTGTGGAGTCTTGAGCTCGAGTGCACGCGGTCATTAAAGAAAAACCAGGACGTAGCAACTACTAAAGAATTCTGAAATTCATGCAAATGTTTCCAAGATTCTATTTTTCTTTTTTGGACCCCACTGTATGTACTTTGAAACAACTTCAGTGAAATTAAAATATATTCATTTCAGTATTCAGTAATTTATATGTACTCCTTGTACATGTTTAAGATGTTACAGCATTTAAACAGTGTATTTAATAGAGAGCTCAAAGAAGACCGATCTGAACATGCAAAGTATTATCAGCAAGTGTGGGGATTAAAATGAGCGTAATCCAAGTACAGTAAAGAATTAAAGTAAGGGAAAGCATCTGGAGGTTGACTGAGAGCAATCAGTGAGTATTTCCATGTTGTATTTTTTTAAGTAAGCAGACTCGTACCCTAGGGAAATCAGGTTTCCACATTGTAAATTCCTCACGTTCTGTTATCGTTGATGAGGCTCAAGAAAGGTTTGCATAAGAAATCTGAAATGTGAAGATGTTCCTACCCAGATACGATTTACAGAACATCACTTGCAGCAAAGATCAGAAACGTACAGAGCTACTGAAGAAGCAACAGCCTTCAAATCTTCCCTTCACAGGTATGAAGTGTTTCACTTGTTTTTACTTGCATGGTGAAAAGCATATCCTGTAAGATATTGATGATAAAACACTGCACAGTCACTGAAGTGATCAGGAGTCCTGTATAAACATTTCTCTACATTAAAAATGAGTCGTATGCAGATGCCATGATTTACGGTAAAAATGTGAGACTCGGTTGGACGATTATTGTGTTGTATATTTGATACTTTATATTATTTATACTTTATAAATATTATGTATTTAAATATAAAGATTATGGCGATATTAGCATAAAAATATTTCTATTATTTAAACGATTATTATTGTGGGATTTTTCCTTTTAAGGTCTTAGACTTCATAAATGAATTGTTGCTTCTCTTCTTGTTTGCACATTAATCATGATGAGATGATCTTGTAATGTTGCCCCTATCAGTACTTTTAAATGGACACAAACCTTTTGTGACTCCCACAGCTACTTGTCCATCATGAAGATAACTCTTTTTCTTTTGTGTCTCACTGGAAAGTGGATTTTATTTATTTATCCCACCCACTGCAAATAAAATCTTAACAAGTGTAAATATCTTGAACAAAGGAAAAGTTCTCATATTATGAGATTATTATTTAACAAATTTTAAGCGTATTTCCAGACACTTTACATTTCAGCTTAAAATTGCCTTCATTGTATTGGCCAATAATTTCGCTAAATTTAAAAAAAAAAAAAATATATATATATATATATATATATATATATATATATATATATATATATATATATATATATATATATATAATATATAAATGTATGTATGTGTGTGTGTGTGTGTGTGTGTGTGAGTGAAAAATCAACGACAACAACCTTACTTACAACAGACACTAGACCGAGAGCGCTATACAGATGTGAGTTAAATACTAGTGCTGCATTGTGCATAAACCTGCTCCAGGTGTTTGTGATCATGTGACTTGGTGAGTGACGTGAACATGAGCAGTGCTGATGGATGCTGTAGTCCCGCAAGCTTATCGGCTCTAACCTGACACCTGATCATGATCATGATGGAAAGCTTGATTAGAGAATCATTTACAAAGTTGCACAAATAAATCACTTTGTATTTGATACTTACATACTTTTATTTTGTCCTTCAGATTGTGATTTTTTTTCTGACTCCTCAGCTGTCCGTCCATCATGAAGCTGAATCTGTTTCTCCTGTTTCTCACTGGTGAGAGCATTTTTATAAACCACTAATTAATATTACACACATTAATATTGCATTTACCTCTAACCCTATTTATATCTGATTTTACTAAACTGTAAATAAACAATAGCTTTATATTACTCTGCCTTTATCATTTGCTGTCTCTTTTTATTTTTCAGTTTCTAACTTTCTCTATTTTACTGACTTTAAAAAGTTTAGCTATTTATTTATTTTACTCATGAAAAGTTTTATTTTTTTTTTTACTCTTACAAAATTGATTTATTTATATTTGCTTTATCTAAACTGTTCATGTCTCGGCTACTAATCTACTTTCAACACTTATTGAAATAATTTCAAATAATTATCATTCATTTCTTGTGAAATTATAGAATTATAAATAAATACATAAATAAATAAATAGTTTGGAAATTAAAGATTTAACATTTAATTGATAAACTTTGTAAAATAAATAATAAAACTGATTTGATGAAGAGGCTGGTAGATGAGATGAAGCCCACCAGAGGCAGTTCCTCCCTGGACCACTAGAGGGCACCGTAACTCACTGTGTCGAACTTCTTCTTCTGTTGTTTCCCCCATTTCCTGTTATGATCAGTCACACCGGTGTTATATTTCTCATTAGACTCCTTATTTAAGTTCGCTGTGTTCCCTCTTTGTTTGTCGGTGCGTTAAGTTTGAGTTCGTGTTTGTGGTTTTGTGATTAGTGAGCGTTTGGTTATTGTTTGCCCCGTGTTTAGTTTTAGGGTTTTCACGCAATAATGTTTTCATTTACATTTATTCAGTTCTCTGCATGCAGATTTATTTTATATACCATGTGCAACAAGTCATCAGTAACTAAAGTCACGTCAGTAAGCGAGGTCTGATTTGGCAATCATGTATTTCCTCAATTCCTCCTGTACATGTTTCCTATTCTGGTATCTTTTCCTCAGACCCTCAGAGGAAGGAGCTTACAAGCGAGGAAAGAAAACAAGGCACCACTAAATCACTGACTTACTTATTGTCACTGAACTGAACTGAAGGATTGAATTGTTAATTATACATTGCTAATTCTTTATTTCAGCCATTAGGATTATCTATATTCAGATATTCACCAGTTAAAGTTTACTGTGTGTTTCATAAAATATAATATCACCAGCAGGTCTGGTCCCAGTCACTGTATCCGTCCTGAGAACCGTCCCTCACAATTATGACCTGATGATGACACGGGTGACCTGGCGTGATGCACAGAGTTACTGCAGGGTGATGTACACTGACCTGGCAACAATCCTAAGTGATACTGATTGGCTACGATTTGAGAAAGAGGCAGCAAGCAAAGGTCTGACAACATCTGCCTGGGTCGGATTGTACAATGATCTCAATAGCTGGCGCTGGTCCTTAAATGATCTCCCACTGAAGGATGTCACTTATACCAATTGGAGCCCTGGAGAGCCTAATAATTCTGGTGGAAAAGAAACATGTGGTTCAGTAATTTTATTTGGTGAATGGTGGGATATACCATGTACAGTACTAAGACCCTTCATATGCTACAATGGTGAGTCAATATCCTGATGTTAATTTGCCTAGTCTTGGTTTGATGGCTGGTTTTTCACATTTTGGGTTGTATCTTGGTATCATATTGTCTGTGAGACAGAGACGTGACTTTTGTTTGTTTATTTTTTCACAGCTAGTTTCAGTGGTGCTGCCAGGTTCATCGGCATCACTAGTCCTCTGTTGACCTGGCCTCAAGCTCAAACTTACTGCCGAACACATCACACAGACTTGGCCAGCTCTCTTAACAGCTCAGACAACTACATGTTAAGGCAGGTGAGGGATAAACAGGGTAATTCCTGGATTGGGCTTTACAGAGACACATGGAAGTGGTCAGACGGGACCAACGCTTCAAACATCCCATGGGCTCCTGGACAACCTGATAATTATGGGGGTTATGAGAACTGTGCAGTGGTTAATAACGGACTGTTCTACGATGTACAATGCACCAACCTGTACTATTTCTTCTGTCACACCAGTGAGTCTTTTGTTCTTTCTGCTATTGCTTCTAATATCAAATCAATGGTGACTTCAAAAGCCCAAAAATGAATTAAATATTTATTTAAGTTTTGTCTTTACATCATTTTCTGTATCTTGTTTGGGAAAAAAAATCAGATTTTTGAAAATCTTTAGATGCCAAAAGAAGGAAGTGAAAATAAAATGCTATGATATAATAATACTAATAATAATAATAATAATAATAATAATAATAATAATAAATGCTCCTTTTTATGCTTATAAACACCTTCAATTTGTTGGTGTTCAGTGCCTTCTGGGTAAATTGTCTCTCAGAAATTTACCGCTATATCGAGCAAACTTCCCTTGAGATAATAAAGTGAAGGGATGGTTGATGAGAGCTCATTAAAATATTTGAATGCAGCAGAAAGTAGCTCACAGTTCATGAGCAAATGACGGCACAAGAAGACGAAAGGAGACGAAGTTCAAATTAAACACAATTTGTTTTCATTTGGTGCAAAAAGTCATTTAGAAATATGATTGTGAAATTTTACTGTATAAAAATATAAATATACCATAAACAAAATGATAACGCAATCAAATCTAACACATAAAGGAGTGTCTGCAATTAATGTTCATTTAACATTTAACTCGTTAAGCCATATATCATAATATTCATTCAGACGGTGCAGTGTCCTGAAGAGGAAAAACTTTACATTATGGAGAAATTAAAGCGTGTGTGTGTGTATTCCACAGTTTACTCAGCGAGGAGTCAGATAATGAGACTGCAGGTGAAGTCTGATGGGAGTGTGTTTGATCCTGCTGTGCAGTCGTCCATTTTAGATCAGGTGAGTCACATGATGTCTCTGAAATTTGGAGAAACCCATATTAGCATTTCTTACTCTCAAATTTCTTTTATTCTCAAGAATTTTGCTCCTTTTATTATTTCTTGTCTTCTCGGTGACACGTATTCCTTTTCTTTTTGGCTTGAGTAATTAAATCCTGATTCTGATCCTCAGATCAAACAGAAACTGGAGGAAAAAGGCATGTTGGAGAACACCACAGTGACCTGGAAGGTGCAGCCAGATGGAAACATCTTCCACAAGAAAAAGGATGATCTGTAACGTCTAAATGCTCACCTTCAAGTCAAGCAGATTTCAAACTGACTGAAATTTTATTTAACCTACAACATTTAAGCTTTAATCAGTAGGCAGTGTCAGAGGACAAGATTAGCCAGAAGTAGAGGAATAAACATATTTAATTGCTCTGATTGGAACACGCCCACTTTGACTTTGCAACCTAAATTTTAAAGTCAGATTTCACTGCAACTTTTTAATATTGAACATGTTCAGCTTTTGCTGCAAGAGGCCACTGAACACAGTGATAAGGAGAAAGTCAGAGAGGGTATGTTCAATACTGGGTTTAATGCATCAGTGTGTTGTAGTAAAGAATAATTCTTATATAGAATATAGTGAATGTAACAGAACCTGTAAATACACTGTGTGTACTTTGAACAGTCATATATAATGCACTTGCCACTATTGCTGTCATTTATTTCTTCTACATCTACAGTTATAAATATATACTCATTTCTTATATTTTGTTTCTATTTTCTGTACCTAAAGGCATTAATAATATACATTAATATCATCAATAAACAATTTTAAATGTAAACCTCTTGTAATTATTTTGTAGTCAGAATTCAGAAAGGTGTTATACAAAATGTAATTCTACAGATAATATTAACTGCAATACTTACATTGACCAGAAGTCGGCAGTAGAACAATCAGTAACACAAACAAAACTGCGGGTGCTACAGATCCAAACACCAGATTTATTTCATTAGTAAAAATATACTTTCATGTAGACACATGCACTGAAAATCCTATTAGAACCATCATCATGACCACCATGACAGGTAAAGATCCTCCTACTTGTTCATCTGTTTGGTGAGCAGGTGATGAGGTTTGCATGTCACTGTTTCCAGTCTGCCTTGCTTTTATAACTTATAGAAAAAGAGCCACTGAGTTTGTGGAGTCTAATTTTCGTCGGCTGTGACATGCAGCTGCTGAAAGTTCAGAATGTTAATTTGTTGTATTTTGGATCTCTCTGATTTTAAATAGTAACTGGGTTGGTTAGTTGGTGTGAATCGCTCAATCACCTGCTTCATGCCAACATCTGAAGGCTGCACTAGCTGAGTAACAGAAGTGTTGACTCCAAATCCCAGCACAGGCTCTCTGACTGCTGGACATAAGGAAATGTGGACAGTTTTGCACTGACATTAGGATTTAATGTAGTATTTAATTTGCAGGTTTGATTTACCCTCAACTGTGTAATCAGATACTCTTTCTGGGTCGGCCACTTCTGGGAAGGTTCACTACTGTGCTGAACTGTTCCGGTTGGAGATAACGGTTCTCACTGTGGTTCTTTGGAGTCCCAGAGCCTTTGAAATAGCTTTATAACCCTTCTCAGACTGATGAATTTCCATCACCTTCTTCCTCATTTCTAGAATTTCTTTCATTTTTGGCATAGTGTGTTACTGGGTAAGACCTTTTAACCAACTTCGTGCTGTTGAAAAGGTTCTATTTAAGTGTTGATGTGATTGAACAGGGTTTGCAGTAATCAGGCGTGGTTGCGTCTAGTCTCGCTGAACCCCATTATGAACGCAGTTCCATAGATTTGGGGAATTAGTAACTATGGGGGCAAATACATTTTCACACAGGCCCACTGGCCCCTTGCACAGCAGTGAAAGGTCATTAAGGTCATCTGATCAAGGTTTACTCTCCCTGTCTAGGGCTAGGCTGAAAATAAAAGGTGATTGTGCTTTTTCAGCTTATGCGGTAAATTATTAAAGTAATGTGCTTCTGTAAAGCCTTCCGTTATATATTTAATGTTCCTGCTCAACTGAGGTGTTCGACAGCATCTTACAACTCATGTGTTTACTATTACTTTTAATTCTATTTTACTTTTTTGTTATTATTATTACTGTGAATCATTTTGTAGCCTTTGGTTTCAAAAAGTGCTATATAAATAAAGTTTTACTTACTTTACTTTACTTACTAGTTTACTATATTATTGTGCTGCGATCATAGATTTAGACTCAGTGGGGGACCTGCACACTTTGAGAACCACAGCAGGAAACACACTCAGATCAGTTATTAAACTCACTCTTGTTAATATTTCTTGCTTAAAGGTAATATTCTGCACCTGGTTTCATCATTAAATTTAAAAAAGAAAAAAAGAAAATAAAAAAACGGGGGGGGGCTCTAATAGTGTCTGTGGTGAAAGAACATCAGCAACATGTTCATGCGTTGTGTGCAATACAGACTTTGACCACAAGGTGGAAGCGAATCACAAAGCAAATCATGAACTGGTTGTGGAGGATTGTGCTAGAGGCAGAACACAGATAATGTTATGTTGTTGTGCAAATAAATAATTTATTAATGTTTATGCTCAGTAATTGTCACGGGTTCCCCTTCACCCAGTCTCTGCTTTAAAATAACTGAAGCAGATATTCCACAGAGAGAGAAAGATTCAAGACTGCAGGGTAACACTGATATGACCCAAATGATCATTTTCTAACAGCAAAGTTCATCAATCCTTTCATTTTGTACACACACGCAGGTATTTTATTAATTGTACAGTTTTGCAGACATGAATGGCTGAGAGGATCAGGAGGAGCTTCTTCCTTCAGGCCATCAGACTCAACACGGAAATGTCCACCATACACATCCTTTAGGACTCCATAAAGACTCTCCAGTCACTCTGCAATCCACTGATACACTGCGCTTTGTACTGATACTACACGTAACATACTGCACATTCTGTACCCCTTTTTGCACATTCCTGTACATATATTTCATATTTCTTGTCTTATTTCTTATTTGTAATTATTTCTTATTCATTTCTTTTTTCTTTTTTCTTTTTTAAATTCTTGTAAACTGTACAGTAACAGTAAAATGTTTTGTGGAGCGGTGATTATATTATACTCATTTAAAAGAAAGCATTTTGCTGTAAATAATGTTAGTTGCCTGAAGTTTGAGGAGATTTCTTATTTGCTTTGGTTTTTTCAGCCGTCATCGTGCCACGTTTGCTCATCAGTGTGTAAAATTTACACATATCAAACACAGATTGCTGCCAAGACAGTAAACATGAATTTGAGCTATTTAAATAAAAACTCCACCATATAACCTTTCAGCTGGATCAGCTTAGTCTTGCACACCAAAATACTGCACAGCATCTAATTACACCAAGCACTTCTACAAGAACCTTAAAGGAACACTCCAGACAAAATAAATCATGTAAGCAATGACACAGCTGTTGTAAACATGCCTACTCGAGTCTTCCAGTGATGACACAGCAGGCTCATACAGTACTGGAACACCAGGCTGAATTACAGGATTGGATTGTAAAAAGTATAGACGTCTTTAACTTAGCCATATTCATGCTGTATATTCAGCAGCGTAGCTTTACGATGCATATCATGGAATAAAATATCACCAACAGGCCTCGTCCCAGATGCAGATCTACAAAAGTAGGATTAGGATTGAATGTGCGTAGCTCTGGCTTTGTGTAGCCCACAAGTACATGATGATAAACATTTTGTGGATTGTGCTGTGTAGACTGGTGACTTTTTCTCCAGGTTAAATATGAAGTTCTTTGTAGAAGCAAATGTGAGGGCTTGTCTTACAGCTGAACGCAACCACAGAGGAGCATGTTTGCTAGTAAAATTTATTAAAAACATCTATTCTTCCTGTCTTGGATGACAAAACGAACCACAAACATACCATACAGACCATCTCTAGAGGTTCTTTGCATACAGTTTACTTGTGGGCTGTTTTAGAGGGGTCCAAGTTCACACTCTGGATGCACCAATATTAAATTCTACAGGATTATAAATAACTAGCAATTTCACAGATTCATGGTATTGTCATGTCAAAGCAAACTAGCAGCTCAATTTCCTACAACTCCCAATGGAACACAGACACCACCTTCTCCTGAGGACTAATCACACACACCTGTGTGGCACACCCAATCACAGTGGCAATCACAAAACACTATTTAAGAGACTGCTCAGTGACATAATCTATATTTTACCAAGCTGTTCCATTGTTTTGCTTATTCGGGGTTTGATTCTGCCTTGCTTGATCACTGCAGGTCTTTAGTTATGTCTTTTGCTTTGTGCTCTGGATATTATAATCTTTATTAAAGCTCTCAACTGCAATTGCATCCATCCTAACCCTCATTATGGGACAAGTATCACCATATTCTATTAATATTGATGATTACCAGCAAAATCCACCCTGAGAAGTCTGAGAAGGGTTACAAAGCTATTTCAAAGGCTCTGGGACTCCAAAGAACCACAGTGAGAGCCGTTATCTCCAACCGGAACAGTTCAGCACAGTAGTGAACCTTCCAAGAATTGGCCGACCCAGAAAGAGTATCTTATTACACAGTTGAGGGTAAATCAAACCTGCAAATTAAATACTACATTGAATCCTAATGTCAGTGCAAAACTGTCCACATTTCCTTATGTCCAGCAGTCAGAGAGCCTGTGCTGGGATTTGGAGTCAACACTTCTGTTACTCAGCTAGTGCAGCCTTCAGATGTTGGCATGAAGCAGGTGATTGAGCGATTCACACCAACTAACCAACCCAGTTACTATTTAAAATCAGAGAGATCCAAAATACAACAAATTAACATTCTGAACTTTCAGCAGTTGCATGTCACAGCCAATGAAAATTAGACTCCACAAACTCAGTGGCTCTTTTTCTATAAGTTATAAAAGCAAGGCAGACTGGAAACAGTCACATGCAAACCTCATCACCTGCTCACCAAACAGATGAACAAGTAGGAGGATCTTTACCTGTCATGGTGGTCATGATGATTGTTCTAATAGGATTTTCAGTGCATGTGTCTACATGAAAGTATATTTTTACTAATGAAATAAATCTGGTGTTTGGATCTGTAGCACCCGCAGTTTTGTTTGTTGCTGATTGTTCTACTGCCGACTTCTGGTCAATGTAAGTATTGCAGTTAATATTAATTGTAGAAATACATTTTATATAACACCTTTCTGAATTCTGACTACAAAATAGTTACAACAGGTTTATATTTAAAATTGTTTCTTGATATTAATGTATATTATTAATGCCTTTAGGTACAGAAAATGGAAACAAAATACAAGAAATGAGTATATATTTATAACTGTAGATGTGGAAGAAATAAATGACAGTAATAGTGGCAAGTGCATTATATATGACTGTTCAGAGTACACACAGTGTATTTACAGGTTCTGTTACATTCACTATATTCTATATAAGAATTATTCTTTACTACAACACACTGATGCATTAAACCCAGTATTGAACATACCCTCTCTGACTTTCTCCTTATCACTGTGTTCAGTGGCCTCTTGCAGCAAAAGCTGAACATGTTCAATATTAAAAAGTTGCAGTGAAATCTGACTTTAAAATTTAGGTTGCAAAGTCAAAGTGGGCGTGTTCCAATCAGAGCAATTAAATATGTTTATTCCTCTACTTCTGGCTAATCTTGTCCTCTGACACTGCCTACTGATTAAAGCTTAAATGTTGTAGGTTAAATAAAATTTCAGTCAGTTTGAAATCTGCTTGACTTGAAGGTGAGCATTTAGACGTTACAGATCATCCTTTTGCTAGTGGAAGATGTTTCCATCTGGCTGCACCTTCCAGGTCACTGTGGTGTTCTCCAACATGCCTTTTCCCTCCAGTTTCTGTTTGATCTGAGGATCAGAATCAGGATTTAATTACTCAAGCCAAAAAGAAAAGGAATACGTGTCACCGAGAAGACAAGAAATAATAAAAGGAGCAAAATTCTTGAGAATAAAAGAAATTTGAGAGTAAGAAATGCTAATATGGGTTTCTCCAAATTTCAGAGACAGCAGGCGATGTTGGAAAATGATGTAGTATATTAGATTAAAAATATAAAAATTAAAACCTCCTCTGACATGTTAAAAAAACTGCTGAAATTCAGTGTCACCATGGTTGCGCAGTCTGGGTGTGTAGATGAGAGAGGCCCATGCGCATGCAATGTAGACTCACACACAGAAACAGGATTCGTATAATAAAGTAAAAGTATACATGAACATATTACTTTTTAACAACAATTTGGCTTTACATAAATTATTGGGGGAAAGATAGTTTGTCTGTTCACTGTCCAGAGTTCTGACTAGAAGAACCAGGATTGATGGTTTTGGATCGTACATCTAGAAGCAGGAAAGCACATTTAAAAAAATCAAACCCCCAAAACACATATGAGCACCCACCCAGGACACAGCAGAAAAGAAACATATGAGAGGCCATTGCCTTAACAGATAAGGAAGGAACTCGCATACACATGACTCAGCAAAAGAAGACATATAGGCTGTTTAGTGCTATGACTCAATTGATGACGTCCGCATGAGGGAGAAAGCAGACCAAGGGAAAGATAAAGGGAAAATCTACAGCTGCATTAACCTAAAAACTTGGGGCCCGCTAGAAAATAGAAGGAAATCGTTTAACTGGGACATGTGTGAAAAATTGTGATAAGGACGCACCCAGATGTAAATGTATGCCTATAAGGAAAATTGTAAACGACTGTACTTTGGTCATGCTACATCTACGTGTGGTGTGTATCCCTGGGCCCAGCTCGGTTTGTTTGCTGTCTTGCCGACTGCTAAATAAACCTGCTTCTTCTGAATCCAGTCTCCGTGAATTCTGCTATAGTTTTTCTCCAAAAAACAAGTCAGATAGCTTAATTAAGTTCATAGTTTAAATTTGTGAGCTAGCAGGGCCAGTGCAGGTTGAAGAAGCTAAAATATCCTGCAGCGACTCACCTGATCTAAAATGGATGACAGCACAGCAAGATCAAACACACTCCCATCAGACTCCACCTGCAGTCTCATTATCTGACTCCTCGCTGGGTAAACTGTGGAATACACACACACACACACACACACACACACACACACACACACGCTTTAATTTCTCCATAATGTAAAGTTTTTCCTCTTCAGGACACTGCACCGTCTGAATGAATATTATGATATATGGCTTAACGAGTTAAATCTTAAATGAACATTAATTGCACAGACACTCCTTTATGTGTTAGATTTGATTACGTTATCATTTTGTTTATGGTATATTTATATTTTTATACAGTAAAATTTCACAATCATATTTCTAAATGACTTTTTGCACCAAATGAAAACAAATTGTGTTTAATTTGAACTTCATCTCCTTTCGTCTTCTTGTGCCGTCATTTGCTCATGAACTGTGAGCTACTTTCTGCTGCATTCAAATATTTTAATGAGCTCTCATCAACCATCCCTTCACTTTATTATCTCAAGGGAAGTTTGCTCGATATAGTGGTAAATTTCTGAGAGACAGTTTACCCAGAAGGCACTGAACACTAACAAATTGTACATGAAGGTGTTTATAAGCATAAAAAGGAGCATTTATTATTATATCATAGCATTTTATTTTCATTTCCTTCTTTTGGCATCTAAAGATTTTCAAAAATGTCTTTCTTTTCAAAGAAGACACAGAAAATGACAAAGACAAAACTTAATACATTTTTGATGTGATATTAGAATAAGAGAAAACAGAAGACTCACTGGTGTGACAGAAGAAATAATGCAGGTTGGTGCATTGTTCATCGTAGAACAGTCCGTTATTAACCACTGCACAGTCCTCATAACCCCCAGCATTATCAGGTTGTCCAGGAGCCCATGGGATGTTTGAAGCGATGGTCCCGTCTGACCACTTCCAACTGTTTCTGTAAAGCCCAATCCAGGAATCACCCTGGATATTCTTCACCTGCACGAATATGTTGTTGTCTGAACTGTTAAGAGAGCTGGCCAAGTCTGTGTGATGTGTTCGGCAATAAGTTTGAGCTTCAGGCCAGGTCAACAGAGGATTACTGATGCCGATGAACCTGGCAGCACCACTGAAATTAGCTGTGAAAAAAAAATAAACAAAAGTCACGTCTCTGTCTCACAGACAATATGATACCAAGATACAACCCAAAATGTGAAAAACCAGCCATCAAACCAAGACTAGGCAAATAAACATCAGGATATTGACTCACCATTGTAGCATATGAAGGGTCTTCGGTATGTACATGGTATATCCCACCATGAATTATAGTAACCTATTATAGCACATGCTTGATTTGTAGCACCACTATCAGGCTCTCCAGGGGCCCAATTGGTATAAGGGACATTCTTCAGTGGGAGATCATTTAAGGACCAGCTAAAGCTTTTGGGATCATTCTGCAATCCGACCCAGGCAGATGTTGTCAGACCTTTGCTTGCTGCTTCTTTCTCAAATCGTAGCCAATCAGTATCACTTAGGATTGTTGCCAGGTCAGTGTACATCACCCTGCAGTAATTCTGTGCAACAGGCCAGGTCACCGTTGTCATCATCAGGTCATAATTGTGAGGGACGGTTCTCAGGACGGATACAGTGACTGGGACCAGACCTGCTGGTGATATTATATTTTATGAAACACACAGTAAACTTTAACTGGTGAATATCTGAATATAGATAATCCTAATGGCTAAATTAAAGAATTAGCAATGTATAATGAACAATTCCATCCTGCAGTTCAGTTCAGTGCACATGGCATATAAAATAAATCTGCATGCAGAGAACTGAATAAATGTAAATGAAAATCTTATTGTGTGTGAAAACCCTAAAACTAAAAACGGGGCAAACAATAACCTCACTAATCACAAAAACACAAACACGAACTCAAACTTAATGCACCGACAAACAAAGAGGGAACACAGGGAACTTAAATAAGGAGTCTAATAAGAAATATAACACCAGTGTGACTGATCATAACAGGAAATGGGGAAACAACAGAAGAAGAAGTTCGACACAGTGAGTGACGGTGCCCTCTAGTGGTCCAGGGAGGAACTGCCTCTGGTGGGCTTCATCTCGTCTACCAACCTCTTCATCAAATCAGTTTTATTATTTATTTTACCAAGTTTATAAATGAAACGTTATATCTTTAATTTCCAAGCTAAATTTATTTTTTACAATTCTATAATTTCTCATGAAATTTATTATAATTATTTGAAATGATTTCAGTAAGTGCTGAAACTACCGGTATCCCAGACGTGAACAGTTTAGCTAAAGCAAATATAAATAAATCAAATAATTATAGTAGTTTGTGACAGTTTGTAAGAGTAAAAAATAAAATAAAAAAAATCATGAGTAAAATAAATAAATTGCTAAACTTGCACTGAAGTCAGTAAAATAAAATAAAAAGAGACAGCAAATGATAAAGGCAGAGGAATATAAAGCTATTGTTTATTTACAGTTTAGTAAAATCAGATATAAATAGGGTTAGAGGTAAATGCAATATTAATGTGTGTAACATTAATTAGTGGTTTATAAAAATGCTCTCACCAGTGAGAAACAGGAGAAATAGATTCAGCTTCATGATGGACGGACAGCTGAAGAGTCAGAAAAAAAATCACAATCTGAAGGACAAAATAAAAGTATGTAAGTATCAAATACAAAGTGATTTATTTGTGCAACTTTGTAAATAATTCTCTAATCAAGCTTTCCATCATGATCATGATCAGGTGTCAGGTTAGAGCCGATAAGCTTGCGGGACTACAGCATCCATCAGCACTGCTCATGTTCACGTCACTCACCAAGTCACATGATCACAAACACCTGGAGCAGGTTTATGCACAATGCAGCACTAGTATTTAACTCACATCTGTATAGCGCTCTCGGTCTAGTGTCTGTTGTAAGGAAGGTTGTTGTCGTTGATTTTTCACACACACACACACTCACACACACACACATATATATATATATATATTTTTAAAGAAGCTAAATTATTTGCCAATACAATGAAGGCGATTTTAAGCTGAAATGTAAAGTGTCTGGAAATACGCTTAAAAGTTGTTAAATAATAATCTCATATGAGAACTTTTCCTTTGTTCAAGATATTTACACTTGTTAAGATTTTTTTGCAGTGAGTGGGATAAATAAATAAAATCCACTTTCCAGTGAGACACAAAAGAAAAAGAGTTATCTTCATGATGGACAAGTAGCTGTGGGAGTCACAAAAGGTTTGTGTCCATTTAAAAGTACTGATAGGGGCAACATTACAAGATCATCTCATCATGATTAATGTGCAAACAAGAAGAGAAGCAACAATTCATTCATGAAGTCTAAGACCTTAAAAGGAAAAATCCCACAATAATAATCGTTTAAATAATAGAAATATTTTTATGCTAATATCGCCATAATCTCAGTGTATCTTAATCTGCCAGAGACATAACTTTAGGACTGAAATATAATATAAGGAATATTTATAAAGTATAAATAATATAAAGTATCCAATATACAACACAATAATCGTCCAACCGAGTCTCACATTTTTACCGTAAATCATGGCATCTGCATACGACTCATTTTTAATGTAGAGAAATGTTTATACAGGACTCCTGATCACTTCAGTGACTGTGCAGTGTTTTATCATCAATATCTTACAGGATATGCTTTTCACCATGCAAGTAAAAACAAGTGAAACACTTCATACCTGTGAAGGGAAGATTTGAAGGCTGTTGCTTCTTCAGTAGCTCTGTACGTTTCTGATCTTTGCTGCAAGTGATGTTCTGTAAATCGTATCTGGGTAGGAAAATCTTGACATTTCAGATTTCTTATGCAAACCTTTCTTGAGCCTCATCAACGATAACAGAACGTCAGGAATTTACATTGTGGAAACCTGATTTCCCTAGGGTACGAGTCTGATATTTAAAAAACTACAACATGGAAATACTCACTGATTGCTCTTCCCCTTATTCAACCTCTGATCTCAGCAGAGAAACAGGCCTCAAGTTGAGAGTGGATCTACACAGATGGTACAGACACACTGACTGCACTGTAGTAATAAGGATTATAAACTGATCGTGACTTTGACAATAAGAATAGCATGTTTTATGCTGATGTTTGATTCTTAGTTTTAGATCTGTGTGACCTGATCCTGCTTTTCCAATTACTTAAATGAACATTAGATTTTCGCTTTTGGAGTTCCTTTATCACAACTTCTAGTGTTACAACCTGGAACTGAAGGCGTTTTATGGCATTTCCAAGCTATAGTTGGGAATATATGGGAACAGCTGCTCCCATCAGAGATCTGGATCTCTCCAGCTCCTTCAGACTTACTCTTGGCCTCTTGCTTGTTTCTCTGACCAATCCCCTCTTCTTTCATAGTCAAGGTTAAGCCGTATTCCTCTCATTTTTAATGATGGATTTAATGTTGTGCTGTGGGATGTTTAAAGTATGGGATGATGGCAGCCTGTTCAATGGAACAACATATAAGTTTGTACCCCCCCTCCAAAGTTGAAATGTTTGAGTTTAAATGAAATTTCTCTTCCTATAGCTCAGTAAATGATCCTTTCCCCTTGTGAAAGTTTCATTTGCATTGGGTTTCTTGATGACATAAAGGTGCAGAGACAATTCAGAATTTCCACTTAACCCACATGGAGTCCATCATGAAAGACGTGCTGTCCAAACTGTGCAGCTTTTGTACTGCACTAAAGATGTCACAGAAATGATCAAATACAGGGCAAAAATCATATCACTAAATAAGCAAGAAAGTTAGACAAGGTTAAAATCTAACAGTAGGTTATAACTAAGGATATAAATAAATTCATTTATAATAAAATTACATGATTTAACCAATTCATTATTTTAAAACATTCCGTCATCTAAATGATTTCACCATTGGAAAGGAGAATGCTTAGTCATGTCTTGAAGTTCCTTTCATCTGAACTTTCATTTGCATTGTGTTTATCTGGGACTTGGACGTTCTGAGGTAAAAACAAATTCATGCAAATTGTCACTTGGATGTAAATCACCCCTCCAAGACAAGGAGACCTGGCCTCTGAAAAGAACTTTACTTTTGTCCTAAAGCTAAATTATTTCTGTATCAAAACAATTATGTAAATGTAATACATTTTACTCGAGCAAAAAGTGAATTTATTCAGTGCATAAATCCTGATATTTATTAAATAATTAAAAATGGTTGTGTTCCACAGTATTAACAGTAAAGACACAACAGTTTAATGTGAAAACTGAAATTTCTTATTTTATTTTATTTGACCTTTTTTATTTGGACTCAAAGATGTTAGAATAAAATAAAGGTAAAATTTCAATATGTGACAGAAACGAGTGTAAGCTCTTTTCTGGTTGAGTGGTCGCACAGCCCTTCTGTTTCTCTCTTTTTTAGTTTTTCCTTCCTCTAGTAAATACAAAAGAAGCAGCGTGTCTTTCTCGTCTAGATTTCTTCGTGTTGTTGTGATTCTTCTTCTTTGTCGTCTTTCACACCAGAAGACCTGCTTTACTGCTCTGTACTGACTCTTGTAGACCAGGAGCGGTAGTGCATGTTGTTGTAATGCGCATGCGTCGACCGCCTGTGTACGCGTACATGTCAAATGGAGTTTACTTTGCATTTACATTTATTCATTTAGCAGACGCTTTTACCCAAAGCGACTTACAAATGAGAGAATACAAGCAAATTTGAAATCTATTTAAATCTACTTTGAAATCTATGCGTACCACTGTGCGTATACGCTAACGTACGCGTAAACAAACAAAAAAGTATACGGACTTTACACAGCAGTGCAGGTTTTGTTTTCCTATCACACTCCAATGCTGAGATGATGGAGATGTTTACTGCAGGTAAAATGTCTATTTTTACAGCAACCTCTCAACCCAGAGGCGATGTTTATCCACATGAGCTACAGGATTTCGTACAAGAAACCTGTTTTATAGACCTTTTGACCTATGGAACCCTGACCTAAAGGAAACTGCACAGATGTAAAACAAGGTCATCTGGGTTTCCTTTTGAACATCACAAAAACCTGTAGCTGGGTTTGAAACAGCAACTGCCCAAACAAGAGGCAAAACTTTTACCACAAAACTACCAACTCCCACAGAAAACATACAGGTGTCATAGCGCCTTTGTCTTTTAAAATGACACCAGCAAAAAAAAAAAAAACCCACCCACAACCATTGCTTCTTCCATCCATCCATGTCTCTACCATCCAGATCCACTGTATATACGGTATATAACGTTTGTTCTGTAACTCAGCAGTTTGACTGGAGCAAAGAGAAACAAATGAAACATTTTTTAGAAATATTATTTATTTTGTTATCAGTTATGGAACAATTTCTATATAATTTTCAACAGAACCATGGACTTAGTTCACTTATAAAACGTTAAAAATCAAACATTTATGATTGCACCAAGTTATTGAACTTTATCAGAATAGAAATGTAGCAACAACATGTATGACCTGTAATATTCCATGACCTGTAATATTTTCTCCTTCTTATTGTGGAAATTGCTGCTCTGGAAGATTAAATTGCCGCATCTTACAAGTCTGAGTTTAGTGATTGACCTGAGCGTAGGTTGTGTATTGGAGAAACCCGAGGGGCGGGCAGGGGCAACCTGTGCTTTCAGGGGACACGCTTTAACGTTTATCTTAACCTATTTTCAATATTATTCCAAGTCATATTTCACTGTCATGTATTACACGTTGATCTCTACAAGTATACTAATAAAATAATGAAATAAATAATTAATAAAAAAAAATCACTTTCAGGTGGCCATAGTGTAAATATAATGTAAATATAAATACCTCTATAATATAGAATAACATTACACTTATCTCATATCTCCTACAAACAATATGCTTTCTTAAGTATAAAGATGGGAAAATGAAAGGTCAATGAATTAATAAACATGTAGGCTAACATAACTGTGGATATAATACTTAGCAAGCTGTGTTGGGGAAAATTAATGAACAGTGAAAAATATCAGCATCATTTTAATTAATTATTAAAATGGGGCAGAGAGAGAGAGAGAGAGATTATTAGCCGTGCTCTTGTCTTGTAATAATATTTTCTCATTTCGAAAAATATATTTAAATAAGATGTTTATTTAAACAAAATGTTCAAATATTCAAGAAATATTAAAACATTTCAATCAATTAATAATAATAATAATAACAACAACAACAATTACAGCATCACCAACATCATCATTAACATCATCAAAAACAACAATAATAACACCCCCACCACCAACAAGGTTCTAGTCCTGGTTCTGTCTGGACAATGGGGAGGTCAGGATTGCTGTAGGTAAGAATACTCTAGAGTCTCAATTCTGGTAAACAAGACACTCCTGAGTAGGGTTCTCACAATACCATAAACAATACTATACCAGCTGAAGTATCATGATACCACACAATATTGTGTTAATTCATAATTCAAATCTTTAAAATGAACCAAATTTACAGAAATACATAAATATAAATGAATACAGGTAAACTGAATTTTCCTCCGAATACATTATTAATGAGAATGAATAACTGGCTGCTGGAAAAACTCGAGAACAAGCTTACGATTGGTGAGCAATTAATTCAATGTGCAACTTATTTCATCTACTGTTCCCTTGAACAATGAAATCAAGTGGGAATTGTCCTCAGAGAACCAAGAATGAACACAAAATTAGGAATAAATAACTGAATTTGGAAATGAACTCCAAAAAAAAAAAATTAAATAAATTGGGAACATTAGCTTGCTTACTAGCAAACACAGCTAATTTTAGTATTTACACAAAGCGTTTAGCATAGCATTAGCTCAGTTCAGCTAATATAGTATTTACACACAGCGGTTAGCGTGATGTTAGCTCGCTTATTAGCAAACAGAAAATCATTAAAGATTTAGGTTCCATGAAGCATCACTAACTTGTGTATTCTGCAAAAGCAGTGAGATGTATCATTTTAGCAAAAATACTATTAACTGCTGCACATACATTACTTACGGTACTACTGTATTGACAAAACTACTGTTTAAAAAATACAGTATCATCAGCAGTATTTTGAAGCTTTAGTATTGCGATACTATCGTAGTACCGGTATATCGTGCAACCCTACTCCTTAGTACAATGCAGACGTTTCAGTCTGTTGCTGAAGGTGTTTCTGTGTTTAGTCAGTGTGTGATGTAGTGGGTGTGAGTTAGCATCCATAAAACAGTATGTTCTGTGTTTGAAAGCTGACGATGCCACACCCGTTTGACCCCCAAAAGCCAATTCATTTGACTAGTGTGATTGCTCCATACCGTGCTTGTAGAGGTGGGCTCAGGCACGGCTCAATTGGACTCAGGCATGATACGCATCTAGTGTCATCACTAACCGTGACTGAGCACGAAACTCGAAACATGCCGCCGTCAGCTGCCTCCGAAAAATCTTATACATACAAATCATAAACAATAAGCAGACGTACCAACAGTCAAAAAAATAATCATTCAATTGTCAAGTAAAATCTAACCTGAAAAAGTATGTTTTAAGATAAGTAGCGTTACTATGATGGACTCCATTGCGCTGTGTAATAGTTTCCTTCAAAACAAAAAGCCGCATCATAATGGCGTTAAGCGTGCTCAGGCCTGGAACGTAAAGTGCAATGTGAGTGCAGGCCGGTGGGAGTGTGGCGACAACCGGGCCTATCCCCTGTCATCCACAGCAACACTAGCCAATCATGGGTGTCTTTGAGCTCATGCATGCAAAGAAGGCAGACAGTGAGTTTCTCTGAGTGCGTTACTCCGCCCCGAGACACAGCATGAGCAGCAGTTTCAAAAAGACGTGGCTGGCTTCACGTCTCGGTTTCAGGTGTCCTCATTATTATTATTATTACTACTACAGTTATTATTATTACTATATTTTTTAAATAATTACATATAATTATTAATCAAAAGAGGATATATTGATGCATGGAATTATCTGGATCCCCTCACCAATTGTGAACAGAAGTATGTTCAATTAAAAAAATAAAACTCATTAAAATAATAAAAAGGATATACAGATGTTGACTTATCTCTTCACATCTGCATACACCACTGGATCAGACTCCGCTTCAACCTGCGTTATTCTGGGTTTTTCTTCCTGTAAGACACAGCGGTATATTTCAGTATCTGAATCAGGCGAGACTTTATCACTCCTGTGGAACAAACCTGATTTTTATACTAAAACCTCTACTGAATTTCACATCATCATTTTCAGAAGTTATATTTAGATGTTTACCTCTTTAACTCTCTCTGCACTGTGAGCTGTAATATTCACATCAGCGTAAGTCACATCAGGTTTCTCAGAAACTAAAGACACACAGATCAGATTCAATTTCATGAAAGCTGCCGAATGTAAAAACTAAACACAGGAACAGAAAGATGCATTACTTACCTTGCTGCTTTTTCTTTTTCAGCCAAATCCACAACGTTACAGATATTATTAATAACACAAAACCTCCAGCAGATATCAGGACAGGAAGCAGTGAACGGGAATGATCAGTTTGTCCTGTAAACATCATAATTATAAATGTAATAAAGTTATTTTCTTTTTTTTAATATTTTTGTCAGAAAAGTGTATCATGGCATAATTCATCATGATAATGTCAATATTATGTTAATATCATCATATCATTGAGACCTTTATACAACACATACTAAGAAATGTTCTGTTTTGAGCTTCTTGGCTCAAAACCTGTAATATGACTCCTCAGTGTACTACTGATGTTGATATTGACTCCACTGAATAATGTCATTACTCTAAAAGAAATTCACAGAAATGTTCACACACAGATGATTAAAGTTTTACTATGATTTAACCAATCTGATTAATAAACCAGCAAAAAAAAGAGTAAATTCCTGCAGTCACGCCTGTCTCACTCCAACATGAATATTCATTATTCTATTAATTACTAGAGCAAAGTGATGATAGTGTAGACTCTCTGACGTACCTGAGAGATGATCACAGAGCTGTGTGATGTCGAGAGAAGATGATTTATTACTGACAGGGTTTGCAGACACACAGATATAAGTGTTGGTGTTATTATCATGGTGTTGTATTTGAAGTGGGAGATTGAGGGGAACACTGAGATCTGTGTTATTGGTGATGGAGATTCTCTCGTTCTCTCTGTACCAGGATAACTTCACATCTTCTCCATTCTCCACAGTGCACAGGGGGGAACACGCCTCTGTGGAAACCACACTTCGACTTTCTCTTTTTATTATTACTGGAGTCGATACTGGAGCTAAGAAACAGAGAAAAAAAAAAGAAACATCCAGTAACAATAACTTATTTGACGAACAGTATTTGAGGTGACATTGTTTAAGACCTGTTGTCACAGTGTAATTTTTTAAAGACAAACATAATTACAATTGCATTAAAAGAACAGGGTAAAAATGTAATTAAATTACATAGAATTACAGTTATATTTGTCATTTGTTTGTAAAGGATTAAATGAAACCTATTGAAATGTGTAAACTGCTATACCACTGTTATTATACTCTGCTCCCATTAACAGAGGACAGTCATCACTTTAGGGAGTTGAGTTTATCAGCTGTAGCAGCAATACAGGTCTTGGTGATCTGTCCAGAAAAGCAGCTTATTATTAATTTAAGATGCAAGTTATCTTGACTAATTAGGATTCAGTTACCTCGTTGCCAAGGAACAGGCTGCCTGTATGGACATCCTGAATTTGTTTTCTGTTGATGTAATACTAAAAGTGTTGTGCTTGATGTTTAAGATATATTTTTATTCAAATAAACATTTTTTGCTGACTTTTTGGATTTATCTGATGTCTTTTCTAACTGTCCAGTGAACTACAGTCAGGTCCGTTAGTATTTGGTCAGTGACATTGTAATGCTGCATCTGTACAAATTCAACATCTCCAGTCCTTTTATCTCCTTACAATGTCATTGAATTAAAATGAATATTAATCAGTAACTTTACAGGCTGTTTTACATAACAGGAAATAATAAAGTCAAAGTAACCTTGTTTTGTGATCAATATAATGTCACTGACACTCCTTTACATAATAGCTGTTATAAATGTTTAATATTAAATATATTTTACATTTCAGAAATATAAAAAAATTAATACAGTCCCCTCGAAAATTATTGGTACGGCAAGCAAGATTCATTTGTTTTTGCTGTAGATTGAAGACATTTGGGTTTGAGATCAAAAGATGAATATGTTAGATTGATTGTTTAAACAATATATAGCTCTGAACATCTACTGTTGGTTTTAGAATTCAGTTTCACCTGTGAAGACTGCATTTATTATTAAAAATGATCAATTTGAAGAGCAGAGAGCTGTCTATGGGAGAAAAGCAGCCATTTTGAAACTGAGGAAAGAGGGAAAATTATCAGAGGCATTGCAGAAGCATTGGGCATAACCAAAACAACAATCTGTAATGTCCTGAAAAAGAAGGAAATCACTGATATAGTGAGTAACAGACATGGAACAGGTCAGTCAAGGAAAATAACAACAGCTGATAGAAACATTGTGAGAGCTGTGAAGAAAAACCCAAAAACAACAGTCAGTGACATCATCAATAACCTCCACAGGGCAGGGTGAAGGTCACAATCCACCGTTCGAAGAAGACTTCAAGAGCAGAAATATAGAGGCCACACCACAAGATGTGAACCATTCATCAGCAGTAAGATCAGAAAGCCAGATTGGAATTCGCAAAGAAATACAGAGATAGTCCACAAAAGTTCTGGAACCAAGATGAACCTCTACCAAAGTGTGGAGAAAGAAAGGATCTGCTCATGATCCAAAACATACGAGCTCATCTGTGAAACATGGTGGCGATAGCGTCATGGCTTGGGCTTGCATGGCTGCTTCTGGAACATTCTCACTAATCTTTATTGATGATGGAACTCACCTACGTTATAGCAGCTATAAACTGTCATTCTCTCACCAGCCTCTCTTTTTTTCTCTCATGAAGTTAATAAGATGGGGAAAAAATGCAGCAGGTATTGTTACTGAGAAACAAAGAGTACATTCCTCTGTCCTGAAGATGATGGAAAACTTTGTTACAGCTTTTTGGCCTTTGTGTATTGATGAAGTTATGAGACTGAACATGGACAGGAAGGAGACATGAAACACTTTTACTCACCATAAACACTGACACTGAAAGTCCTAGATGAGGTGCGTCCAGTGATGACCTGTAATAAATAAACTCCAGAATGGTTTCTGCTGATGTTCCTGATGGTTAAAGCTCCACTGATTCTGTCCAGCTGCAGTCGCTCTTTAAATCTCTCACTGATTTCTGTAACAGTTTCTCCTTTAGTCACCAGACTGTTCAATATCTTTTCCTCTGCTTTCTCAGGTCCATAAAACCACAGAATCTGAGCATCACTCTGAATTCCAGTTATCCCAGTATGGAGAGTTATAGTGGTTCCTTCCACTTCCTGCAGTGTGACCGTCTCGTCTCCAGCTGCACACAGTAAACCTGCATGATGTGATTTCAGATGATGTAGTTTTTAACTCAGAAATGTGAAAATATTACACATATTCTTATTTACTTACAGCACTTTTGGTAACTACTGTTCTCTGTAAATGTGCTTTATAAATAATAATACTTATTTACATAATTATGAAATCTGAGTAAAAGCAAATAAGTATTTACTTATTTAGTAAGTTATATACATCATGTTAGTTTTTTTTTTAATGTTTGTCCTGAAATAACGAGGAAGAAAGCCACACTTATACATTATACCAATACACACACACACACACACACACACACACAGTGCAGCAAAACACTGCAATATCCTAAATGAAAACCTGTTTCACAGCGCCCCCAGACCTCAGACTGGGACGAAGGTTCACCTTTCAACAGGACAATGACCCTAAGCACACAGCCAAGACAACGTAAGAATGGCTTAGGAACAACTCTGTGAATGCCCTTGAGTGTCTCAGCCAGAGCCAAAACTTGAACCCAATCGAACAGCTCTAGAGATCTGAAAATGGCTGTCCACCGATGGTCCAACCTGACAGAGCATGAGAAGATCTAAGAAGATCTAAGTGTGCAAAACTTGTTACATAACGCCAAAAAAGAAAAAAAAAAAAAGACTTTGCCAAAGGTGCTTCAACTAAGTACTGAGTTATTGGGTCTGAATACTTGAATACTCAGTGTGATATTTCAGGTTTTTCTTTTTAATAAATAAATAAATAAACAAACAAACATATATTAGTATAGTTAGTTTTGAACACGAGAGTCACTGTCTCCTCGGCTCTTTGATAGTTTGTATTCATGTTTACAATTAAATTGCTTTGATTAAATTTGGGAAACAGGGCATTGCTTGGCTTCAGATTGGGCTTTGAGGTTGGCCTCTTCACTCACTGTGTAAGAAACTCTGATGTACCGACTTGTCAGTTTAATTATGCCAATCAATACAGCTGACATGATGGAGCTTAAGTATGGGATATCACTGACCCATCGAAGGGTTGTTAAGAAGTGGACAGGTGCATGCTAGTCTCTCAAAACCTGGGACCATCTCAGCACTTAGTTCCAAAAGAATGGCTTTTGGAAATTAAATCAGCTCTTTACCAGTTGTCATGGCAAGGAAATCTTTGTGGTGTCTAAAACCACGTTATTGCCTTATTGTTCGGTTGAAGGTCTTCTAACAATACCAGAAATGCCATTGTGCCATAGTAAATGCAAAATTCTCTAGACTATTTATATTATTCTGTAGCCTATCAATAAATCTGTGAATGTGTGAAATTACTTCACATCCTAACCCTAACCCAGCCTATAATTACCCACAATTAATACCTGTGCATAAGTTACTATTTTGCTTGGAGAGGGGACTAAAATGTAGACTGCAAATAGTTAATTGGAGCAATAAATATATCAATACATAAAAACAGACTAATTAACCAGTCTACACAAATAAATAAATAAACTTATAAAAATGCTCTTAAATAAACTTATAAAAATGCTCTTATGCTTTAATGCTTCTCATGTCCCAGAAGCATGTATGCAGTTATTATGGGGCTACACAAGTATGAGAGCAGTGATTTCCACATTGTAATTCTCTACATATCGCCAGGGCGTTGCTAATTCCCAGTGTTTCCGAAATGTTGAGGGTGGCTCTACGGAAGGGGCAAAGGTTCCATAAATCCCAGTTTCTGTAGGGGGTGTTGCATATGCACATTCCAGACCCATTTTTTACCAAGTACTAGTTTAAAGAAGTTGAATACTTATGCAAGCAGAATAAGCATGTTCCAGATTTAGATTTTTTTTTTAAAGATCTATTGAGCATGCACATTTACAGATGCATGCAGTTATCCAATCAGTCAAACAGTCATCAATGCAATGCATAAAGTCATGCAGATACAGGTCAAGAGTTATGTTCACATTAAACATCAAAATTGGGGAATCAAAATATGATCTCTGTGACTTTGATTATGCCATGTTTGTATTTCATAAGGTGCAGATCTCCAAGGACACAAACGTCTCTAGAGATTACAGGGAATGGTATGGACAACAAAAACATCCAGTAAGCACTAGTTCTGCAGATGGAAAAGCCCGGTTAATGAGAAAGGTCAGAGGAGAATGGCCAAACTGATTCCAGCTTACAAGAATGCTACAGTAACTAAAACCATCCAGAGCAGAAAAACATCCTAGAAAGCACAACATGTTGAATCTGGAGGCAGATGGGCTACACTGGCAGAAGGCAACATTGGGGTTCCACTTCTGTCAGCCAAGAACAGGGATCTGAGGCTAGGATGGGCACGGACTAACCCAAAATGGACAGCTGAACACTGAAAAAACGATCGCCTTCATCCAATCATTAATTGCATAGTTTCAGTAAACCTGTTTCACTATAGCCTCAGGTGTACAGGTGCTCCTAATAAAGCTGACAGTGAGTGTGTATTTAAATAACACTGGAGAAATGTGTTTTTACAAATACTGTATATTGCTTACACTGCAAAACATAAATAAATGTTAGCAGGTGATGAACAAAGGAAATAATGAAGCAAACATTGCCTGTAGAAATATTATAACAAATAGAAAACTACAAAACCCACTGTACAGTGCTGTGAAAGTATTTGCCCCCATCCTGATCACTTCTGTTTTGTGTAGATCTCGTACTAAATTGTTTCAGAAATTAAAACAAAACCTAAGATAAAACAAAGGCAACCCGAATAAACACATGATACAGGTTTTAAATGATAATGTTATTTATTGAAGCAAAAAAAGTTATCCAATACCAACTGGGCCTGTGTGAAAATGTGTTTGCCCCCGCAGTTACGAATTCCCCAAATCTATTAAACTGGACTAGATACAACCAGGCCTGATTACTGCAAACCCTGTTCAATCAAATCAACACTTAAATAGAACTTTTTCAACAGCATGAAGTTGGTTAAAAGGTCTTACCCAGTAACACACTATGCAAAAGTTGAAAGAAATTCCAGAAATTATGAGGAAGAAGGTGATTGAAATACATCAGTCTGGGTTAAAAAGCTATTTTAACAGCTCTGGGACTCTAAAGGACCACAGCAAGAACCGTTATCCCCAAATGGAAAAACTCGGCACAGTAGTGAATCTTCTCAGAAGTGTCCGACCTTCCAAAAATCCTCCAAAAGCACAGCATGTACTCATCCAGGAAGTCACAAAAGAGCCAAGGACAACATCAAAGGACCTACAGACCTCTCTTACATCAATAAAGGTCACTGTTCATGACTCCACTATCAGAAAGACACTGGGAAAAAATGGCGTCCATGGAAGAGTGGCGAGGTGAAAACCACTTCTAACCCAGAAGAACATTAAGGCTCGTCTGAATTTCACCAAAACATCTCTTGATGATCCTCAAACTTTGTGGGAAAATGTTCTGTGGTCTGATGAGTCAAAAGTGGAACTGTTTGGAAGACAGGGGTCCCGTTGCATCTGGCGTAAACCAAACACAGAATTCCACAAAAAACAAAAAAAAACAAACCATAAGTGTTACGCCATCGCCAGCAGATGGCACTGCGGCACAGCCTTGGACTGGACACGTGACTTTGTTTTGGTTCGCTCGCTTCCTGCTTGAGCATTTGGTTAAGTTGGAGTATGTCTTTGATTTGCCCCAGGTGCCCATGCTTTGGTTTGATTATGTCGGCTATTTAAACCCCTTGGTTACTGCGCACTTCGTGTAGTATTATTGTTTGTAACGCAAGTTATGTCTGCATACGGTAGCAAATGCGTTAGCATGCTAAGCGGTCTAGTTTCATGTCTGCTCTCGTTTCATGCCATGATTCCAGTTTCTCGTTTTCCTGTGAAGACCGCGTTTTCTTTGTTTGTTGAGTTACGTGTGTAATAAAGACTTTGAATCTGCATCCGCTTCCAGTCCCGTTCCGTGACAATAAGCATGGTGGTGGAAGTGTGACGGTGAGGGGATGCTTTGCTTGAAAACCCTCCAATGTGGCTGAACTAAAGCAGTTCTGCAAAGAAGAGTGGGTCACAATTCCACCACAATGCTGTGAAAGACTGATCTCCAGTTATCAGAAGTGTTTGGTTGCAGTTTTTTAAGCAGATTTTAAGTTTAAGGAGGCAATTAGTTTTTCACATGAGTGATAGGTGATGGATAACCTTTTTTTGCGTCGATAAAAAAATGAAATAATAAAAACTGGATTGTGTGTTTACTCAGATTGCCTTTGTTTTATGTTGTATTTCATTTGAAAATCTAAAACTAGTTAGTATATACACAAAAACAGAAGAAATCAGAATGGGGCAGCACTGTATTTTTATACATATTTTCTAATTTCAAGCAATCTAGCAATTGAATAAGACCATTACAAACTTGAAATGGGTCAAAATATACACAACAGACTTACTTAGATTAGTTTAAAATCAATCAAATAGAGAAATATTAGTTGAATTTGCCTATATTCAAGATATTGTTACTTGCTAAGATATCCCTTTTGCATTGTAGTATTTTCCAGTACATTTTCCAATATGGAGTGACTGGATCATCAAAATGAATTCTTTTTTTCATTACTCAGGGTGGTGAATGTTCATTTAAACACTAGGAAGTAAAGGCTCAAAGTATGCTATTAACAAAGTGGAAAAGACATCATCTGAAGTTGCCTACAGTTGTTTAGGAAAGGTGCATACTTACAGGACAAAAGGAAAAGACGCGCCTGAAGACTCCTGATCCCTGCTGAAATATTCAGTACCATTTTTTCTGCTGTTCTGGAACATCGGTGTCAGTGAAGAACGCATCACTTCTGGAGCTGCTCTACACAACCTTCCATTACTGTTAGCTTAGTGTCTTTCCTGGCTCACATCAATCAAACTGCTGGGCAAAGTTCACGTCTTGGCACTGTGAAGTCAGTACAGGATTTCTTTTTGATTAGATTACATTTGCTATGACCTGGAGCAAAAGCAAGAGATTAAATTCAGTAAATTAATCATTTATAATGACTTTTTAATTCCACAGAAATGTAATGCTTTAGTGTTCAATTTAGTCTTAACTATAATGTATTTTTATTTGTAAGTTTGTGCTGTTTTGTATCATTTCAGTAATTATTATACATGGATTGTTGTAGGAATGTCCAGTATTTGAACCCTGAAAACTGGGCTGGACTGAGCATAAGTACCTTTGGTATGCTCCAGCATATCAATGTCTTTTGTAGAAGTTGAGTATGAAGTAGACTAAAATAAAATGTTATTTAAATAATTGTGTAAGCATTAATAAACTGTTTTCTTTCCCTCTTTGCTCAATAAGACTGCTAGAGATTGACAGCACTACATTTACATTTACATTTATTCACTTAGCAGACGCTTTTATCCAAAGCGACTTACAAATGAGAAAGATACAAGCAAAGCGATATATCAAGCAGAGAACAATACAAGAAGTGCTACCATACAAGATCTATTAATGGAATTCCAGAAGAAGCAAAGTGCAGAGTAGAGGTGTAAGTGCACTTTTTAAAAATGGTTATTTATTTATTTATTTATTTATTTATTTATTTATTTATTTATTATGAGTTGGTTAGGTGTTCATGGAAGAGGTGGGTCTTTAGCTGTTTTTTGAAGATGGTGAGAGATTCTGCGGTCCGGATTGAGATTGGAAGTGCATTCCACCACTGAGGAACACTTAGTGTGAAGGTTACACTACACACTACACAATATACACTACAATAAAAGATGAAAATTGAGGTTAAGAGAATGTTAGGGGAACATTATAGGAACATTAAGGGAACGTCAGAGGAACAGTGGGAATGATAAGAGAATGTTAGGGGAACGTAGGGGAACATTATAGGAACGTTAAAAGAGAATGTTAAGAGAACGTTATGGGGATGTTAAGAGAATGTTAAGGGAACGTTATGGGGATGTTAAGAGAATGTTAAGGGAACGTTATGGGGATGTTAAGAGAATGTTAGGGGAACTTTATGAGAATGTTAAGCAAATGTTAAGAGAACATTAAGGGAACATTAAGAGAATGTTAGGGGAATATTAAAAAAAACATTGGGGGAACGTTAGTGGAACGTTCTGCAAATCTCAAAACAACTTTCTATTTCTGTTTTAAAAAAAAATTAAAAATAAATAAATAAATTAATAAATTAATAGATAAACAACTTTCCTGGCTAACCAAAAATAAACCTTACAAATATAGTTTCTGAGAAGCAAAAATTGTTAGCTGGGTAGCTCTCTGATTGGACAGGACGGGGGCTTTACAGTTCAGTGTTCCCAGGAACAGGTTAGCTGTGTAGAGTCTGCTCTGATCTTATAGCATTCCTTACTTCATTTAATGGGGAATAATTTTTTTTCCTCTAAACAGACCTGCGTCCTTTCGGTGTATTTTAGAGAGCGCAAGCTAATCTTTATTTCCTGGTATGTTAATAGCATATCCAAAATCACGGCATATGAATGTCCTTCCTCAGAGTAGCGCTTAACAAATTCCATTGTCTCATTTCTTGCCAATATAAACTTTTATTTTTTTTTTTAACATTTTAAAGTTTCGCTATGGACCAAAAAATGGTTTAAAGTTAAACTTCCGGTATATCTTGATTGACAGATGTGTCGTCCAATCAGCGGTAATTAATCCATTTGCAAAATGTACTTGTTAACGGGTTTTCGGATTTGTTCATGAGTTTATAATTTGTTATTTTGTTTTTATATATTTGTGTTGTTTTGCACTTCTCGGCCACCGTACATATCACTTGTGTTTATATAAAAGTTCCTGTAGAACCGCATTCCCCATACACACCTCAAATCGTAACCAGACGCCCTTTAAACCTGTTTTAGGAAAGAGAAACCTGCCCCAAACCCATCCCCCTACTTACAGACCCGCAGAACCTATTCTGAATTTCTGTAGGAATTTGCAGACCCTTAACATGATCTGTATCCCAGTGAACAGTCACTTACCTTCTGATTAGTCTTACCTGTTCACAATCACACACAGACACACACACACACACACACTTTCACTTTCAGGTGAACGCGGAAGACGACGCAAAGCGCGAGCCCCAAAACTCAAATGATTCCTCAATCCTACCTCCTCCAGCCCGTGGTCCTTAAATCGATCAAAGTCCGCCACTTTAAAGATTCTTAAATTCCCTCAGAAGAATCAATGAGTAGATGTTTTCTAATCAGAAGAGATATAAACGGAGGGCGGAGCCTGCGCCAAGTGGGAGGAACTTTAGCTCCGAGTGGGCGGTACAAACCGCCAGAGGACTTTGATTTGGTTACTGTATTGTTTGTCACGCAAATTAAACTGTCGGGGTTTTTTCCCCCAGAAGCGGCTTGACGGAGTTAAACGGGTAAACTTGCTGTTTTAACATGTTAAATATTGACACACTAAATTCCCAGATTATATAGAATCAACAAAAGGAAGTGTATTTTATTTGTTAAATGAGTTTTTTTTATTTATCCGTTTTATAATGTGCTTGTTGTTTGTGCACCAGGTTACGCTGGTAAGGGCAGACCAGGCGAGTTCCAGGGCGTTTACACCGAAGCAGTTTACCCAGGATTTATCCATAATTGATTATTTCAGGGCAGATTCATCTGTAAGTGATGTTCATGATGCAGTTTGACTACACTCAGCTCTGATCGGCCTTTGTGTATTGATGAAGTTATGAGACTGAACACGGACAGGAAGGAGACATGAAACACTTTTATCATCCTTAGTGTGTGCCCCTAGTGTGTGTTTATCTGTATGTGTGTGTGTGTGTGTGTGTGTGTGTGTGTGTGTGTGTGTGTATGTGTGTGTGTGTGTGTGTGTGTGTGTGTGTGTGTGTGTGTGTGTTCTGTAGAGGAGGTTGTAGGTAAGGTATGGGATGTGTTTCAGCCTCTGTTGTTTGGGCTGATTGGAGCTGAAATCCGGGTCGGTGCTCTAGAGCCTATCACAGTGGGTCAGTCTCACACATGCGCACACACACACACACACACACACACACACACACACATACATGCACACAAAATACTAAAGAAAAGAAGTGGTTTAATTCATAATTTTATTACTGTATGTGTTTGTGTGTGTGTCCTCAGCTCTGTGTCTGGCCACTCTCAGCATTGCCCTGAGTGTGAAGATCTTCTTCACCTTCCTCATGGTGCTCTGCGCTGGATTTAATTTGAAAGAGAAGATCTTCATCGCTCTGGCCTGGATGCCTAAAGCCACTGTTCAGGTCACCTTCACTTAAAGCCTCGTTACATACAGCTTATAACCTGTTTACGACACATTCACATCTCACATGTCTTTTTGTTTCTTTTTCTTCTCTTATTTCCCTTTTCTTCTCTCCTTTCTTCTGTGTGTGTGTGTGTGTGTGTGTGTGTGTGTATATATATATATATATATATATATAATGGTGTTATTTATGTGTGTAGTAAATAGAGATGTCCTGAGTCAGTGGTTCGTACTAATCAGGGAACAGGAATTGAAGGTAAAGTGAATGCTGCAAGCTGATTGGCTGATTGTCTCTCTCGGCAGGCTGCGATTGGCTCGACAGCTCTGGACACGGCGCGTGTGAAGCAGGATGAGGAGTGTCAGCGTTTTGGTATGGACGTGCTGAGCGTGGCCGTTCTCTCCATCCTCATCACTGCTCCACTCGGAGCGCTGCTCATCGGCCTGTGTGGACCACGCCTACTGAGGAGACCCAAGAACCCCGAGTGGGGTGTCTTTGTGACTCCCCTGTGACTCTTCTACAACTCGATTTTGTCTCCTCTATGACTCCTCTGACTCTCTTCTGTGACTTCTCTTTTTTTTTTTTTTAAAACAATTTTGACCATAGAATTTTGCAGGTTTGTTATGTATACACATTGCTCTTGATTATTTTAAGGCCTTTATTTTACATTTATATTTCTAAAGAGACGACTGAAAGCGGGAAATATAGACAAACACTATTTCTATTTACGTCTTTGTTGTAATTAAAAAAGGGATTATCTGTTTTAAAGATAAAACAGCATCATGCTGGAATTATGCCATTTTGCTCACCACAATAAATCAGTGTGTATTTTATAAAATATAATTAAATTATATTAAATGAAATGTTAATCAGTTTTTCTCAGGTCATCGTGCTCCTTGCGCTCTTACGGCTCCATCAGTACTGAAAACTGTATTTATTTCTTTTCTCCTGTTTCACTGCTGGAATGAACACACGGTTGCTTTTTCATTGATTCTGATATATTTTTCATGGACTTTTTGTATTTATTACTAACAGTATATTGTATAGACATTGCAGCGTGTTACATCAATACTGTACAAATGGGATCATACAGATGAATCATACAGGGATATTTTCATGACTCTGGTCAGTAATGACTCGGTGTATCCATTAAAGGATTATGACAATTATTCTAGGCATGATGTGATTCATTTATCTGGGAAATGTAAAAACGGTAGTGTGTCGGCACTTTTATTCTGCAATACAGACTTTAACCACAAGGTGGAAGCAGAGCTCAAAGCAAATCATGAGCGGGTTGTGGAGGATTGTGTTACAGGCAGAACACAACTCTTTATTATTTGTGCTCAGTAATTGTCACTGGTTCCCCTTCACTCACTCTATTCTATGAAATACTCTTTAGAAATATATTTCAATTAACACACTTAACGTTCAGTACACTGTTTTTAAATGAGACTGAAATCTGAAAGTGACTTCCTCTATCCTCTCTGAGAGAGCACACGGGTAACACAGACCAAACTCACCCAACTATTCTAAAGACTTTGCTCGAGCGTGAGACTCTTCTGATTGTTCATCTACCTGTCAGGTGAGTTTATCTTTCCAAATATCAATTAGACAAATGTTCAGAAGGGCTGTCAGCGTCAGCGTCTCTGAAGAGTTTTGTGCACAGTGCAGTTTGCCAGTTCACTCATGTAGCTGCTGCTGGGGTAAGAGTCTTTATTAGGCTCCAGATCCTCTGTGACGCTGAGAAAGCTGTTACTGAAAGTGAGTGAGGAAGTGCTGCCCCCTGGAGGCTCTAACATGCTCCGAGGGATTTCGGAGGTTCTAAATGCCATGTGTGGGTGAATCAAGATCCATCCTGATGCTCTACTTCTGCTTGGAGCTTCTGCCCTCTGAGACTCACTCACTGCTGCTGAGGGTTGGCCCACATGTGTAGCCTAAAGATTCTGGAGATTTAAAGCTAAAAACTCTTCTGTAATTAATAAAAGACCCTCATCATAATGACGATCATAATGAAGCCAACCAACGATGACCTCGGACATCAGAAGTCTGGACGGTTGCTGTGTAGATCACCTTCAGGACTGGCTGACAGCAAGATCAACACCGACGTCATATAAGGAATTCATTTTTTAAATTTATGTGGATAGTTTTGACGTGTTCTCTGTTAAGCTCAAGAGATCTCAAGTTGAGCAGAGCTGAAGTTTTGCAAAAGCTGGGATTGAATAAACGTGAGGCTCGAGGAGACGAAGATGGTGGGGTTTTGGCAAAGGTCATTTTAAAAGACAAAGGTGCTATGACACCTGATTTACCAAAATCTACAGGGGCCATGACAATTTACCTCTAACTCTTCTCTGCACTGTGAGCTGTAATATTCACATCACCAATATTATGCAACATGTAGACTTCCCTACCCACACTAAGGGTCATATTTTAGATACTAATTGCACTGCTGGCTTAGACATCTCTCACCTCTGTGGCACTCTTTTAGGTATCTCTGATCACAAGCTTATTGAGTTCACCCTTCTAACTCCTACACGCAAACATAACGCAACGACTTCTAGATGTTCTCACAAATGGAACTCCATCAACCCACTCTCTTTTTCTAATGCACATGACATCTCCTTTCTTATTAATTCTTCCTGCTCACGTAATGAACTGGTGTCCAACTATAATCTTCAGATAAATACTGACACGTGTTCAGTGTCCCCATCTTCTACCATCTGTAATGCACAACCTCCAAATACACACGTAATGTTCAACTATTAACAGAGAAAAGAAAAAACAAAACAGTGACAGTTGTCCTAGTTGGTGCAGAGGTTTGTGGTTGGCTCTCAGTGTTCCGCTCTCCGTCTCACACACGCGGTAAAGGGGAAGTGGTGATGATGGACTAGACTGCAAAATCATTAACTTAGTAGTTTGTAGTCTTGAAAGGACCAAAGTAGTGATTATTCTGTCCAATCTAAACTAACAGTTAATGTTGCGACCCAAACTAATCGTCTTTACATAATACAATTCTCCAGATGCAGATTGTATACAATTTTATTATACTCATTTAAAATGTCACGTTTAAAAATGAAGCATGTAAAATAATGGCTACATGAGGGCGTACAAACTTATGCTCAGGCCAGTCTTCAGGGTTCAGTTACTAGAAATTCCTACAACAGTCTGGGTATAATGATTACTGAAATGACATGAAATAACACACTTTTATTTACAAGTACATAATATTTTATATATCTCGCTTGTTAGAATTGTTAGAACCCGGTGTCGACTAAACACGTCTGAAAAAGCCGTTTCATATCAAACGAACATCTCCACTGGTGAGAGGAAAGTGTGTAGAGAGCGTGTACAGACCGAACACTGAGACAGGACTTCCGCCCAGCGGTCTGCTGAATGTGGGACAGTAAAGACGCTAAGCTAACAGTAAGGGAAGGTTGTGTACAGCAGCAACATCACTGCACTGAACACAACATTCTTCACTGACAGTGACATTGAGGAGGAGCGAAACAATGCTGCTGAATATTTTATCAGAAATCAGGACTCTCAGGACTCTTCTTCTCCTGCTGTGCTGTAAGTTTGTGTCTTTCCTTCACAACACAAGAAGCTGGAGCTGTAAATATAAAGAGTTTTAGGAAATAAGTTAGTCATGAAGAAGGGGAAAGTGGATATTTAGTAAAATGTGGAGGGTCCACGGCTGAGAAACGTTCGAGAACCACTGCTGTAGTGTACGATAATAATATATGCGCTACAGAATAGATCAGATGCCCAGATGTGTAATATTTTCACATTTCTGAGTTCAAAACATCATCATCTGAAATCACAAATCTGGAGCACGGTATAGTTTTAATGGACTGTGTGTGATTATGATTGTGAGTGAAATGATTAATCTGAAGCTGAAGCTGTGGTGCAGGTTTACTGTGTGCAGCTGGAGACGAGACGGTCACACTGCAGGAAGTGGAAGGAACCACTATAACTCTCCATACTGGGATAACTGGAATTCAGAGTGATGCTCAGATTCTGTGGTTTTATGGACCTGAGAAAGCAGAGGAAAAGATATTGAACAGTCAGGTGTTTAAAGGAGAAACTGTTACAGAAATCAGTGAGAGATTTAAAGAGCGACTGCAGCTGGACAGAATCAGTGGAGCTTTAACCATCAGGAACATCAGCAGAAACCATTCTGGAGTTTATTTATTACAGGTCATCACTGGACGCACCTCATCTAGGACTTTCAGTGTCAGAGTTTATGGTGAGTACATTTTATATTTTCAAACATTCTCATCACAGTGTGTAATTACATTTAACCTCAGTTTGTTCTTCTCTCTGCTCCTGTTTCCTCTCTGTACAAAACCAGACACTCAATCCAGGACCTTTCAGCCTTTAAAGGATTGATTGTAATGTTTCCTTTGGTGTATTTTCATTTTTAATATAAAAAGTACATACCAGCCATATTCCTTATTTTAAACCAAATGTACCAAAAGTAATGATCAAGAAAATTACTTAAGTAAGAGTAAATAAGTAGTTTGGTGCTAAACAGTTTAAGTAATTCATTTACAAGTTACTTTTTACATGTCTAAAATTGGGAAAAAGTCGAAGTACTTCCTGGCTACACCACGGGAAACGTGTCTTGGACGTGGGTCTGTGATATGTTAGTGTCATGTCCACCATGGACAATCTCCCCCTGACCACCAGAGGGAGCCCTGACTCATGTTCTTCACCTTCTTCTTTTGTTGACTGGCTGAGTTCCTGTTCGTGTACAGCTGAGTTGTATTTCACCTGATTAGTTTCCCTACTTAAGTTCTGAGTTTTCTCTCTTTAATTGTTTAGCATTTGTTTAGCAGTGTCATGTGTGGAATGTAGGTGATCATGATGCTACTGTAGATAGTGTGGAAATTCACACTATGTAGAAGTCAGTAGCTGTGCTGCTCTCAGAGCTGATAATTTTTTAATCTAACACCTTCTGACCAATCAGAATCCAGAATTCAACAGCACTGTGGTGTACAAATGATTATTTCAGAGCAGACTGATCTGTAAGTGATGTTCATGATGCAGTTTGACTACACTCAGCTCTGATTGGCCTTTGTGTATTGATGAAGTTATGAGACTGAACATGGACAGGAAGGAGACATGAAACACTTTTACTCACCATAAACACTGACACTGAAAGTCCTAGATGAGAGATGTTCAGTGATGACGTGTAATAAATAAACTCCAGAATGGTTTCTGCTGATGTTCCTGATGGTTAAAGCTCCACTGATTCTGTCCAGCTGCAGTCGCTCTTTAAATCTCTCACTGATTTCTGTAACAGTTTCTCCTTTAAACACCTGACTGTTCAATATATTTTCCTCTGCTTTCTCAGGTCCATAAAGCCACAGAATCTGATATGTTCTTTAACACACACATTATTAGGTACTATAGCACTGCTGTATAATGTAAAATGCAGAGTATTTTTGAGTATACTGTCCAGTGTATTCAGAGTGGTAAAGATTAGCTACACATTATAAAATAAAAACCCACTGTATGAAAAATGATGAGATTTTGATTTCACAAATCCACAAATCACATCATCTGAAATCACAAATCTGGAGCACGGTATAGTTTTAATGGACTGTGTGTGATTATGATTGTGAGTGAAATGATTAATCTGAAGCTGAAGCTGTGGTGCAGGTTTACTGTGTGCAGCTGGAGACGAGACGGTCACACTGCAGGAAGTGGAAGGAACCACTATAACTCTCCATACTGGGATAACTGGAATTCAGAGTGATGCTCAGATTCTGTGGTTTTATGGACCTGAGAAAGCAGAGGAAATTATATTGATTAGGCAGGTGTTTAAAGGAGAAACTGTTACAGAAATCAGTGAGAGATTTAAAGAGCGACTGCAGCTGGACAGAATCAGTGGAGCTTTAACCATCAGGAACATCAGCAGAAACCATTCTGGAGTTTATTTATTACACGTCATCACTGAACATCTCTCATCTAGGACTTTCAGTGTCAGAGTTTATGGTGAGTAAAAGTGTTTCATGTCTCCTTCCTGTCCATGTTCAGTCTCATAACTTCATCAATACACAAAGGCCAATCAGAGCTCAGACACCCAGGAGTCACGACGTATAAACATCTGGGAATTCGGCTGTGGAATTTTCTTGGAATGTGATTTTCTACACTGAGTGGGAATGAGTAAAGAGTTTGGTATACATGCTCTTTAGATGAAGCTGTTGTTTCTGTTGTATAATCAAACAGTAGCGTCCATTTTGTTTTACAGACTAAAGTGTTTAATCTGTGTTTCTGTTTCTTAGCTCCAGTATCGACTCCAGTAATAATAAAAAGAGAAAGTCGAAGTGTGGTTTCCACAGAGCCGTGTTCCCTCCTGTGCACTGTGGAGAATGGAGAAGATGTGAAGTTATCCTGGTACAGAGAGAACGAGAGAATCTCCATCACCAATAACACAGATCTCAGTGTTCCCCTCAATCTCCCACTTCAAATACAACACCATGATAATAACACCAACACTTATATCTGTGTGTCTGCAAACCCTGTCAGTAATAAATCATCTTCTCTCAACATCACACAGCTCTGTGATCATCACTCAGGTACGTCAGAGAGTCTACACTATCATCACTTTGCTCTGGTAATTAATAGAATAATGAATATTCAGGTTGGAGCAAATAATTTTCCAACATTTATGTTTATATTATAATGTTTACAGGACAAACTGATCGTTCCCGTTCACTGCTTCCTGTCCTGATATCTGCTGGAGTTTTCCTGTTATTAATAATATCCATACCTGTGTGCGTTTGGCCAAAAAGAAAAAACAACAAGGCAAGAAAAGCTTCTTCTTTCTGTTTTTGTATCTAATATAGTCTTTTTGTTTGCCATGTTTAGTAGAATGAATCTGATTTTTTTTTTGTGTGTCTTTAGCTTCTAATAAAACTTGAGGAACTGACTTACACCGAGGTGAAATTTACAGCTCACAGTGCAGAGAGAGTTAAAAAGGTAAACATCTAAATAAAACTGTTGAACGTGATCATGATGTGAAATGCATTAGTGGGTTTATCAGGAAAGAAAAATCAGGTTTGTTCCACAGGAGTGATAAAGTCTCGCCCTGATTCAGATCCTGAAATATACCGCTGTGTCTTACAGGAAGAAAACCCCAGAACAACGGACGATCGAGAGCAGAACACCTTCGTGCTGTATTCAGTGGTGAAGAGGCTCTCGTAATTCAATACATCCTTTTTTTTAATATATATTTTCTTGTCAGTATTTTAATTCATTTGGTGAGGAATGGTCAGTGTGTTATGAAAGCCATTTATATCTTTACAGCATGTACATTATGTTTAATAGCCATTAAAAAGGTGACTATGACATTACAGGAAGTCGATTTCAGAGTCTGTTGATTGATTCCTGTCTGAATTAATATTGTTGGTATTGGATACTGTAGATTTAAAGCTAAAAAACTCTTCTGTAATCATAAAAGACCCTGATGATCATAATGACCATCCTTTAAACACACTCAGTACTGTGTGACAGTGTTACAGTCTATAGCTGTAGAGGAGTCATGATTTATAATCACACTATCAGGAGTCACTCAGGAGAGGATGGATTTCCTTTTAGTGTCTAGTTGTTCTCAAAGTTTCTTCTTCACAGCATCACAGGGAGTTTTTCCCCTCACGACTGTCTCCTTTGACCTGTTCATTAGGGATCAAAATCTATATCTGGACTTCTGTAAAGCTGTTTTGTGAAAATATGTACAGTGAACAGCATTGTATAAATAAAATCTAATTTAATTTCTATTTCCCCACCCAAACTGCAATAATTTTCCTTGCTATGTTTAAAATGGATCACATAGCAGCTTGAATTTAGTCCTGATAAGTTCACATCTTTGTAATGCACAACCCCCAAATACACACGTAATGTTCAACTATTAACAGAGAAAAGGAAAAACAAACCAGTGACAGTTGTTCTAATTGGTGCAGAGGTTTGTGGTTGGCTCTCAGTGTTCCGCTCTCCGTCTCACACACGCGGTAAAGGGGAAGTGGTGATGGTGGACTAGACTGCAAAATCATCAACATTATAAGAAACTTTTTTGTTTAAAAAAAAGCCTGTGGATTTTTTAAAAAATGCTAAAACACTAAAATAAATCCCCTGATGCAGATCATCTATATCATCATTATACTCATTTGTAAAGGTCACGTTTAAAAATGAAGCATGTAAAATAATGGCTACATGAGGGCGTACAAACTTATGCTCAGGCCAGTCTTCAGGGTTCAGTTACTAGAAATTCCTACAACAGTCTGGGTATAATGATTACTGAAATGACATGAAATAACACACTTTTATTTACAAGTACATAATATTTTATATATCTCGCTTGTTAGAATTGTTAGAACCCGGTGTCGACTAAACACGTCTGAAAAAGCCGTTTCATATCAAACGAACATCTCCACTGGTGAGAGGAAAGTGTGTAGAGAGCGTGTACAGACCGAACACTGAGACAGGACTTCCGCCCAGCGGTCTGCTGAATGTGGGACAGTAAAGACGCTAAGCTAACAGTAAGGGAAGGTTGTGTACAGCAGCAACATCACTGCACTGAACACAACATTCTTCACTGACAGTGACATTGAGGAGGAGCGAAACAATGCTGCTGAATATTTTATCAGAAATCAGGACTCTCAGGACTCTTCTTCTCCTGCTGTGCTGTAAGTTTGTGTCTTTCCTTCACAACACAAGAAGCTGGAGCTGTAAATATAAAGAGTTTTAGGAAATAAGTTAGTCATGAAGAAGGGGAAAGTGGATATTTAGTAAAATGTGGAGGGTCCACGGCTGAGAAACGTTCGAGAACCACTGCTGTAGTGTACGATAATAATATATGCGCTACAGAATAGATCAGATGCCCAGATGTGTAATATTTTCACATTTCTGAGTTCAAAACATCATCATCTGAAATCACAAATCTGGAGCACGGTATAGTTTTAATGGACTGTGTGTGATTATGATTGTGAGTGAAATGATTAATCTGAAGCTGAAGCTGTGGTGCAGGTTTACTGTGTGCAGCTGGAGACGAGACGGTCACACTGCAGGAAGTGGAAGGAACCACTATAACTCTCCATACTGGGATAACTGGAATTCAGAGTGATGCTCAGATTCTGTGGTTTTATGGACCTGAGAAAGCAGAGGAAAAGATATTGAACAGTCAGGTGTTTAAAGGAGAAACTGTTACAGAAATCAGTGAGAGATTTAAAGAGCGACTGCAGCTGGACAGAATCAGTGGAGCTTTAACCATCAGGAACATCAGCAGAAACCATTCTGGAGTTTATTTATTACAGGTCATCACTGGACGCACCTCATCTAGGACTTTCAGTGTCAGTGTTTATGGTGAGTACATTTTATATTTTCAAACATTCTCATCACAGTGTGTAATTACATTTAACCTCAGTTTGTTCTTCTCTCTGCTCCTGTTTCCTCTCTGTACATAACCAGACACTCAATCCAGGACCTTTCAGCCTTTAAAGGATTGATTGTAATGTTTCCTTTGGTGTATTTTCATTTTTAATATAAAAAGTACATACCAGCCATATTCCTTCTTTTAAACCAAATGTACCAAAAGTAATGATCAAGAAAATTACTTAAATAAGAGTAAATAAGTAGTCTGGTGCTAAACAGTTTAAGTAATTCATTTACAAGTTACTTTTTACATGTCTAAAATTGGGAAAAAGTCGAAGTACTTCCTGGCTACACCACGGGAAACGTGTCTTGGACGTGGGTCTGTGATATGTTAGTGTCATGTCCACCATGGACAATCTCCCCCTGACCACCAGAGGGAGCCCTGACTCATGTTCTTCACCTTCTTCTTTTGTTGTCTGGCTGAGTTCCTGTTCGTGTACAGCTGAGTTGTATTTCACCTGATTAGTTTCCCTACTTAAGTTCTGAGTTTTCTCTCTTTAATTGTTTAGCATTTGTTTAGCAGTGTCACGTGTGGAATGTAGGTGATCATGACACTACTGTAGATAGTGTGGAAATTCACACTATGTAGAAGTCAGAAGCTGTGCTACTCTCAGAGCTGTTAATTTTTTAATCTAACACTTTCTGACCAATCAGAATCCAGAATTCAACAGCACTGTGGTGTACAAATGATTATTTCAGAGCAGACTGATCTGTAAGTGATGTTCATGATGCAGTTTGACTACACTCAGCTCTGATTGGCCTTTGTGTATTGATGAAGTTATGAGAGTGAACATGGACAGGAAGGAGACAAACACTTTTACTCACCATAAACACTGACACTGAAAGTCCTAGATGAGGTGCGTCCAGTGACGACGTGTAATAAATAAACTCCAGAATGGTTTCTGCTGATGTTCCTGATGGTTAAAGCTCCACTGATTCTGTCCAGCTGCAGTCGCTCTTTAAATCTCTCACTGATTTCTGTAACAGTTTCTCCTTTAAACACCTGACTGTTCAATATCTTTTCCTCTGCTTTCTCAGGTCCATAAAGCCACAGAATCTGATATGTTCTGTAACACACACATTATTAGGTACTATAGCACTGCTGTATAATGTAAAATGCAGAGTATTTTTGAGTATACTGTCCAGTGTATTCAGAGTGGTAAAGATTAGCTACACATTATAAAATAAAAACCCACTGTATGAAAAATGATGAGATTTTGATTTCACAAATCCACAAACATCATCATCTGAAATCACAAATCTGGAGCACGGTATAGTTTTAATGGACTGTGTGTGATTATGATTGTGAGTGAAATGATTAATCTGAAGCTGAAGCTGTGGTGCAGGTTTACTGTGTGCAGCTGGAGACGAGACGGTCACACTGCAGGAAGTGGAAGGAACCACTATAACTCTCCATACTGGGATAACTGGAATTCAGAGTGATGATCAGATTCTGTGGTTTTATGGACCTGAGAAAGCAGAGAAAAAAATATTGATTAGTCCGGTGTTTAAAGGACAAGGAGAAATCAGTGAGAGATTTAAAGAGCGACTGCAGCTGGACAGAATCAGTGGAGCTTTAACCATCAGGAACATCAGCAGAAACCATTCTGGAGTTTATTTATTACAGGTCATCGCTGAACATCTCTCATCTAGGACTTTCAGTGTCAGTGTTTATGGTGAGTAAAAGTGTTTCATGTCTCCTTCCTGTCCATGTTCAGTCTCATAACTTCATCAATACACAAAGGCCAATCAGAGCTCAGACACCTAGGAGTCACGACGTATAAACATCTGGGAATTCGGCTGTGGAATTTTCTTGGAATATGATTTTCTACACTGAGTGGGAATGAGTAAAGAGTTTGGTATACATGCTCTTTAGATGAAGCTGTTGTTTCTGTTGTATAATCAAACAGTAGCGTCCATTTTGTTTTACAGACTAAAGTGTTTAATCTGTGTTTCTGTTTCTTAGCTCCAGTATCGACTCCAGTAATAATAAAAAGAGAAAATCGAAGTGTGGTTTCCACAGAGCCGTGTTCCCTCCTGTGCACTGTGGAGAATGGAGAAGATGTGAAGTTATCCTGGTACAGAGAGAACGAGAGAATCTCCATCACCAATAACACAGATCTCAGTGTTCCCCTCAATCTCTCACTTCAAATACAACACCATGACATTAACACCAACAGTTATATCTGTGTGTCTGCAAACCCTGCCAGTAATAAATCATCTTCTCTCAACATCACACAGCTCTGTGATCATCACTCAGGTACGTCAGAGAGTCTACACTATCATCACTTTGCTCTAGTAATTAATAGAATAATGAATATTCATGTTGGAGCAAATAATTTTCCAACATTTATGTTTATATTATAATGTTTACAGGACAAACTGATCGTTCCCGTTCACTGCTTCCTATCCTGATATCTACTGGAGTTTTCCTGTTATTAATAATATCCATACCTGTGTGCGTTTGGCCAAAAAGAAAAAACAACAAGGCAAGAAAAGCTTCTTCTTTCTGTTTTTGTATCTAATATAGTCTTTTTGTTTGCCATGTTTAGTAGAATGAATCTGATTTTTTTTGTGTGTCTTTAGCTTCTAATAAAACTTGAGGAACTGACTTACACCGAGGTGAAATTTACAGCTCACAGTGCAGAGAGAGTTAAAAAGGTAAACATCTAAATAAAACTGTTGAACGTGATCATGATGTGAAATGCATTAGTGGGTTTATCAGGAAAGAAAAATCAGGTTTGTTCCACAGGAGTGATAAAGTCTCGCCCTGATTCAGATCCTGAAATATACCGCTGTGTCTTACAGGAAGAAAACCCCAGAACAACGGACGATCGAGAGCAGAACACCTTCGTGCTGTATTCAGTGGTGAAGAGGCTCTCGTAATTCAATACATCCTTTTTTTTAAATATATATTTTCTTGTCAGTATTTTAATTCATTTGGTGAGGAATGGTCAGTGTGTTATGAAAGCCATTTATATCTTTACAGCATGTACATTATGTTTAATAGCCATTAAAAAGGTGACTATGACATTACAGGAAGTCGATTTCAGAGTCTGTTGATTGATTCCTGTCTGAATTAATATTGTTGGTATTGGATACTGTAGATTTAAAGCTAAAAAACTCTTCTGTAATCATAAAAGACCCTGATGATCATAATGACCATCCTTTAAACACACTCAGTACTGTGTGACAGTGTTACAGTCTATAGCTGTAGAGGAGTCATGATTTATAATCACACTATCAGGAGTCACTCAGGAGAGGATGGATTTCCTTTTAGTGTCTAGTTGTTCTCAAAGTTTCTTCTTCACAGCATCACAGGGAGTTTTTCCCCTCACGACTGTCTCCTTTGACCTGTTCATTAGGGATCAAAATCTATATCTGGACTTCTGTAAAGCTGTTTTGTGAAAATATGTACAGTGAACAGCATTGTATAAATAAAATCTAATTTAATTTCTATTTCCCCACCCAAACTGCAATAATTTTCCTTGCTATGTTTAAAATGGATCACATAGCAGCTTGAATTTAGTCCTGATAAGTTCACATCTTTGTAATGCACAACCTCCAAATACACACGTAATGTTCAACTATTAACAGAGAAAAGGAAAAACAAACCAGTGACAGTTGTTCTAGTTGGTGCAGAGGTTTGTGGTTGGCTCTCAGTGTTCCGCTCTCCGTCTCACACACGTGGTAAAGGGGAAGTGGTGATGGTGGACTAGACTGCAAAATCATCAACATTATAAGAAACTTTTTTTGTTTACAAAAAGCCTGTGGATTTTTAAAAAATGCTAAAACACTAAAATAAATCCCCTGATGCAGATCATCTATATCATCATTATACTCATTTGTAAAGGTCACGTTTAAAAATGAAGCATGTCAAATAATGGCTACATGAGGGCGTACAAACTTATGCTCAGGCCAGTCTTCAGGGTTCAGTTACTAGAAATTCCTACAACAGTCTGGGTATAATGATTACTGAAATGACATGAAATAACACACTTTTATTTACAAGTACATAATATTTTATATATCTCGCTTGTTAGAATTGTTAGAACCCGGTGTCGACTAAACACGTCTGAAAAAGCCGTTTCATATCAAACGAACATCTCCACTGGTGAGAGGAAAGTGTGTAGAGAGCGTGTACACACCGAACACTGAGACAGGACTTCCGCCCAGCGGTCTGCTGAATGTGAGACAGTAAAGACGCTAAGCTAACTGTAAGGGAAGGTTGTGTACAGCAGCAACATCACTGCACTGAACACAACATTCTTCACTGACAGTGACATTGAGGAGGAGCGAAACAATGCTGCTGAATATTTTATCAGAAATCAGGACTCTCAGGACTCTTCTTCTCCTGCTGTGCTGTAAGTTTGTGTCTTTCCTTCACAACACAAGAAGCTGGAGCTGTAAATATAAAGAGTTTTAGGAAATAAGTTAGTCATGAAGAAGGGGAAAGTGGATATTTAGTAAAATGTGGAGGGTCCACGGCTGAGAAACGTTCGAGAACCACTGCTGTAGTGTACGATAATAATATATGCGCTACAGAATAGATCAGATGCCCAGATGTGTAATATTTTCACATTTCTGAGTTCAAAACATCATCATCTGAAATCACAAATCTGGAGCACGGTATAGTTTTAATGGACTGTGTGTGATTATGATTGTGAGTGAAATGATTAATCTGAAGCTGAAGCTGTGGTGCAGGTTTACTGTGTGCAGCTGGAGACGAGACGGTCACACTGCAGGAAGTGGAAGGAACCACTATAACTCTCCATACTGGGATAACTGGAATTCAGAGTGATGCTCAGATTCTGTGGTTTTATGGACCTGAGAAAGCAGAGGAAAAGATATTGTTTAGGCAGGTGTTCAAAGGAGAAACTGTTACAGAAATCAGTGAGAGATTTAAAGAGCGACTGCAGCTGGACAGAATCAGTGGAGCTTTAACCATCAGGAACATCAGCAGAAACCATTCTGGAGTTTATTTATTACAGGTCATCGCTGGACGCGTCTCATCTAGCACTTTCAGTGTCAGAGTTTATGGTGAGTACATTTTATATTTTCAAACATTCTCATCACAGTATGTAATTACATTTAACCTCAGTTTGTTCTTCTCTCTGCTCCTGTTTCCTCTCTGTACATAACCAGACACTCAATCCAGGACCTTTCAGCCTTTAAAGGATTGATTGTAATGTTTCCTTTGGTGTATTTTCATTTTTAATATAAAAAGTACATACCAGCCATATTCCTTCTTTTAAACCAAATGTACCAAAAGTAATAATCAAGAAAATTACTTAAGTAAGAGTAAATAAGTAGTTTGGTGCTAAACAGTTTAAGTAATTCATTTACAAGTTACTTTTTACATGTCTAAAATTGGGAAAAAGTCGAAGTACTTCCTGGCTACACCACGGGAAACGTGTCTTGGACGTGGGTCTGTGATATGTTAGTGTCATGTCCACCATGGACAATCTCCCCCTGACCACCAGAGGGAGCCCTGACTCATGTTCTTCACCTTCTTCTTTTGTTGACTGGCTGAGTTCCTGTTCGTGTACAGCTGAGTTGTATTTCACCTGATTAGTTTCCCTACTTAAGTTCTGAGTTTTTTCTCTTTAATTGTTTAGTATTTGTTTAGCAGTGTCACGTGTGGAATGTAGGTGATCATGTCACTACTGTAGATAGTGTGGAAATTCACACTATGTAGAAGTCAGAAGCTGTTCTACTCTCAGAGCTGTTAATTTTTTAATCTAACACCTTCTGACCAATCAGAATCCAGAATTCAACAGCACTGTGGTGTACAAATGATTATTTCAGAGCAGATTCATCTGTAAGTGATGTTCATGATGCAGTTTGACTACACTCAGCTCTGATTGGCCTTTGTGTATTGAAAAAGTTATCAGGCTGAACATGGACAGGAAGGAGACATGAAACACTTTTACTCACCATAAACACTGACACTGAAAGTCCTAGATGAGAGATGTTCAGTGATGACGTGTAATAAATAAACTCCAGAATGGTTTCTGCTGATGTTCCTGATGGTTAAAGCTCCACTGATTCTGTCCAGCTGCAGTCACTCTTTAAATCTCTCACTGATTTCTGTAACAGTTTCTCCTTTAAACACATGACTGTTTAATATCTTTTCCCCTGCTTTCTCAGGTCCATAAAATCAAAAGGTACTCGTATCATTGGAAAGCTAAGAGTCTTGTGATTCGATTGATATAAACCGTAATGAGATACGATCAAAACAGCAGCTACAATCTATGACTATGTTTACATGGACAGCAGTAATCTAATGATTGACCTTACTCTGAGTAAGATAATAATGTGATTAAGGTGTTTACATGAGTCGCTTTTAGAATACTCCTGTCATGTTCCCGTTTTATATGTTATAGAACATAATTAGATTAACAGCCCGCGTCATTACGTCACCGTGCCACGCCGTCCGACGTCCCTCCAGAATTTCACGTGTCAACATACGGTTCATCTTCGTTATGGTACCGTATACAGTTTTGCGTGTTTTTATTTAATTTTTTACGAACACTTTAAGTGCAGTTAATTATTTGTCATGCTGTACGTGCTAATAGACGACTGCTTGAAGCCGTGCTGCCCCCTGTAGGCTCTGGACGGTTTAACATCTTCCGAGGGATTTTGGAGATTTTTTTTTTAAATGGCGGGAGTGATAGATGATAGAGGTATTGATGAGATGTTTTAAAATTGCATCACATAGAAGCTTTAATACTGACATGACAATGTAGATTCATCATTTCACCTGTACACTGCTCAGCTAACCTTTATACAGATACACATTTAAAGCTGATCCTAGCCGACGGGACACAACTCTATAGAGCTGAGAAGTGTTTCGATCTTTAACAAGAGCTCAGGTACCAAAATGTTTCAGATAAATACTAAGTGTTCAGTGTTCCCATCTTCTACCATCTGTAATGCACAACCTCCAAATAGACACACAATGTTCAACTATTAACAGAGAAAAGGAAAAACAAAACAGTGACAGTTGTTCTAGTTGGTGCAGAGGTTTGTGGTTGGCTCTCAGTGTTCAGCTCTCCGTCTCACGCACGCGGTAAAGGGGAAGTGGTGATGGTGGACAGCCTCCTTATACTCATTTAAAATGTCACATATAAGAATAAAGCATGTAAATTAATGGCTACATGAGGGTGTACAAACTTATGCTCAGGCCAGTCTTCAGGGTTCAGCTACTGGAAATTCCTACAACAGTCTGGGTATAATGATTACTGAAATGACATGAAATAACACACTTTTATTTACAAGTACATAATATTTTATATATCTCGCTTGTTAGAATTGTTAGAACCCGGTGTCGACTAAACACGTCTGAAAAAGCCGTTTCATATCAAACGAACATCTCCACTGGTGAGAGGAAAGTGTGTAGAGAGCGTGTACACACCGAACACTGAGACAGGACTTCCGCCCAGCGGTCTGCTGAATGTGGGACAGTAAAGACGCTAAGCTAACAGTAAGGGAAGGTTGTGTACAGCAGCAACATCACTGCACTGAACACAACATTCTTCACTGACAGTGACATTGAGGAGGAGCGAAACAATGCTGCTGAATATTTTATCAGAAATCAGGACTCTCAGGACTCTTCTTCTCCTGCTGTGCTGTAAGTTTGTGTCTTTCCTTCACAACACAAGAAGCTGGAGCTGTAAATATAAAGAGTTTTAGGAAATAAGTTAGTCATGAAGAAGGGGAAAGTGGATATTTAGTAAAATGTGGAGGGTCCACGGCTGAGAAACGTTCGAGAACCACTGCTGTAGTGTACGATAATAATATATGCGCTACAGAATAGATCAGATTCCCAGATGTGTAATATTTTCACATTTCTGAGTTCAAAACATCATCATCTGAAATCACAAATCTGGAGCACGGTATAGTTTTAATGGACTGTGTGTGATTATGATTGTGAGTGAAATGATTAATCTGAAGCTGAAGCTGTGGTGCAGGTTTACTGTGTGCAGCTGGAGACGAGACGGTCACACTGCAGGAAGTGGAAGGAACCACTATAACTCTCCATACTGGGATAACTGGAATTCAGAGTGATGATCAGATTCAGTGGTTTTATGGACCTGAGAAAGCAGAGAAAAAAATATTGATTAGTCCGGTGTTTAAAGGACAAGGAGAAATCAGTGAGAGATTTAAAGAGCGACTGCAGCTGGACAGAATCAGTGGAGCTTTAACCATCAGGAACATCAGCAGAAACCATTCTGGAGTTTATTTATTACAGGTCATCGCTGAACATCTCTCATCTAGGACTTTCAGTGTCAGAGTTTATGGTGAGTAAAAGTGTTTCATGTCTCCTTCCTGTCCATGTTCAGTCTCATAACTTCATCAATACACAAAGGCCAATCAGAGCTCAGACACCTAGGAGTCACGATGTATAAACATCTGGGAATTCGGCTGTGGAATTTTCTTGGAATATGATTTTCTACACTGAGTGGGAATGAGTAAAGAGTTTGGTATACATGCTCTTTAGATGAAGCTGTTGTTTCTGTTGTATAATCAAACAGTAGCGTCCATTTTGTTTTACAGACTAAAGTGTTTAATCTGTGTTTCTGTTTCTTAGCTCCAGTATCGACTCCAGTAATAATAAAAAGAGAAAGTCGAAGTGTGGGTTCCACAGAGCCGTGTTCCCGCCTGTGCACTGTGGAGAATGGAGAAGATGTGAAGTTATCCTGGTACAGAGAGAACGAGAGAATCTCCATCACCAATAACACAGATCTCAGTGTTCCCCTCAATCTCTCACTTCAAATACAACACCATGATAATAACACCAACACTTATATCTGTGTGTCTGCAAACCCTGTCAGTAATAAATCATCTTCTCTCAACATCACACAGCTCTGTGATCATCTCTCAGGTACGTCAGAGAGTCTACACTATCATCACTTTGCTCTGGTAATTAATAGAATAATGAATATTCAGGTTGGAGCAAATAATTTTCCAACATTTATGTTTATATTATAATGTTTACAGGACAAACTGATCGTTCCCGTTCACTGCTTCCTGTCCTGATATCTGCTGGAGTTTTCCTGTTATTAATAATATCCATACCTGTGTGCGTTTGGCCAAAAAGAAAAAACAACAAGGCAAGAAAAGCTTCTTCTTTCTGTTTTTGTATCTAATATAGTCTTTTTGTTTGCCATGTTTAGTAGAATGAATCTGATTTTTTTTGTGTGTCTTTAGCTTCTAATAAAACTTGAGGAACTGACTTACACCGAGGTGAAATTTACAGCTCACAGTGCAGAGAGAGTTAAAAAGGTAAACATCTAAATAAAACTGTTGAACGTGATCATGATGTGAAATGCATTAGTGGGTTTATCAGGAAAGAAAAATCAGGTTTGTTCCACAGGAGTGATAAAGTCTCGCCCTGATTCAGATCCTGAAATATACTACTGTGTCTTACAGGAAGAAAAACCCAGAACAACGGACGATTGAGAGCAGAACACCTTCGTGCTGTATTCAGTGGTGAAGAGGCTCTCGTAATTTTTTATCTTGAATAGTTGAATTAATTTGGTCAGAAATGGACACTGTGATATGTAAGCCTCTTCCATGTTTATAACATGTAGACATTAGGGAGTTTGATATTAGAGGAAGAAGATTTCAGACTCTATTGACTGATTCCTGTCTGAGCTAATATTGTTGGTGGTTAAAATAATCAAATAAAAAATGCTTCTTTATATTCACATTATCATTTGAAGTTTCAAAGTTTAAAAAAAAAAAAAAATATATATATATGTATATAAATTGAAGTTTGTTTAGTGCAGTAGACTAATCAATCATATTGAGTTCAGTTATTAATGTCACTCTTGTTATTATTGTGTGCCAGAAGCTAATATTCTGTATATGTGTACTATTTTAAAATACCCCCCCCAAAAAAATAAATAAATAAATAAAAGTTTATTGGCAATTATTGTTGGAGTGATGTAATTACTTTACTTAGGAAGTGTGCTCCAGTCTGTGGTGAAAACAGATCCACACCATTTTCATGTTTTATGTGCAATACAAACTTTGACCACAAAGTGGCAGCAGAGCACAAAGCTAATCATGAACTGGTTGTGAAGGATTGTGCTACAGGCAGCACATTCAGAAAGTACGGAACAGCAAGGGATTTTTTTTTCACATATTATCAAGATAGATATGAGATGATAGTTCACAATTTCTGATTTAATTTCCTCATATTTACATCTAGACGTGTTTACAACTTAAAACACACAACCTTTTGTTTGAACCCACTCGTTTTTTTTTTTTTTGAAGTGATCAAAAATATTGGATGATGTTACTGACAGGTGTTTCTTGCTGCCCAGGTTGATTGTTTAAAGAATTAATAGCTGTGAACATCTACTCTAGGTTTGAGCCCTAGGTGTCACCTGTGCATTTGTTTTTAAAAAGAAAAAGGATAAACGATAAAGAAGATCAGAGAGCTGTTTATGGGAGAAAAGCAAGGCAGTTTGAAGCTGAGAAAAATCAATCAGAGGCATTGCACAAGCATTGGGCATAACCCATACAACAATTTGGAAAGTCCTGTAAAAGAAAGAAATCACTGGTGTACTAACAACAGACATGGAACAGGTCAGTCAAGGAAAACAACAACAGTTGATGACAGAAACATTGTGAGAGCTGTGAAGAAAAACCCCAAAACAACGGTCAGTGTCATCACCATCAACCTCCACAGGGCAGGGGAGAAGGTATCACAATCCACCGTTCGAAGAAGACTTCGAGAGCAAAAATATAGAGGCCATACCACAAGATGCAAACCACTCATCAGCAGTAAGATCAGAAAGTCAGATTGGAATTCTTAAAGAAATACAGAGATGATCCACAAAAGTTCTGGAACCAAACTGAACCTCTACCAAAGTGATGGAAAGACCAAAGTGTGGAGAAAGAAAGGATCTGCTCATGATCCAGAACATACAAGCTCATCTGTGAAACATGGTGGAGGTAGCGTCATGGCTTGGGCTTGCACGACTGCTTCTGGAACATTCTCACTAATCACACCCTACATAGTGCACTACATGTCCAACACGGAGTCATTTGGGCCTTACATACTACAGAGTGAAAAACGGCTATCAGGCAGAAATAAATAAATAAATAAATAAATAAATAAATAAATAAATAACCCCAGACAGAACAGATCAACGTGTGTGTGTGTGTGTTTACTGTTCTGAAAAAACACATGTCCGTGCAGTAGAGACACATAAAACCTCTTTTTGATATTTAAAAGTCATCACAGAATGTAAATCAGAGTCAAATGAGGAGCTGTATTTTACCTTCTCCACCACTGCAGTGTTACTGTTCCCTCTTTTACATGCGGAGCAATAACGTGGACGTGCCTCTGTCTCTCTCAAAAAAACCCAAACACGTTTTATCTGAGCTGCCTTTCAAACTTTTACACTGGGTTTAATACAAAATCGAAAGTGAAAGAGAAAGAAATAAAGAGCATGGAAAGGGAAAGAAAGATAGCCTACGCATATGGCCAAAAGAATGAGGATATCTGACCTTCACAGTTATATAAAGTCCTTCTCTAAACTGTCACCACAAAGCAGAAAACACACACACACACTTGTCTAGAATGTCGTTGTGTAGCATTGAGAGATTTTCACACCTATTAGACCGTTTGTCGAGTCCCCCACCCACAACGCTTCTTTAAAGAAGGGTGCCAATAATTTGCATTTGGCAGTTTAACAACTGCATGAAGTATAAAAACAGATAGATAGAACATAGATAATATTTAAGCAGATATATTAATAGTTTCATTTTTAAACCAGGACAATTGTGTAGCAAGAAAGCAAACAAAAACAACACTGTATAGTATTTATTATTATTTTTTACACAATTTTAAATTTATTAATTTTTTTTCCAAAGTGGTTTCGGTACGCTAACAGCACACTACTGATTGTTTCACGACGATCGACACGGTTCACATGGTCATGTTATTCGAATGAAAGTTGTGGTCCAGTTATTTCATATTGCACTTTTTCAGCACTTTAGAAAGAAAGAAATATTTGAAAGCAGTACATGAAAAAACATCTAAGGCACAAATTATTAGTATTTTTGTCTCCGGATTCTAAACACGATACAGAGACGTTGGCAAAAAGAACGAAAGAAAGAAAGACGTCTGATCACGCACATACACACACACAGAACACAGTACAGCAGGCTCACTGTAGAGACGCCAATCATTTCTACAAACTTAAACAAACAAAAAAATGGAAAAGAAGCAAAAAGCTCCTTTTTAAATAAAATTATAGAATTTTCTTCTTCAGGATCAGCGGCCCGACGTTGTCTCCGGTCAGCTCGTTGTGCTTTATGTGTGATTTATCGCAAACAGGAAACTGAAAAAAAGACAAAAGTAGGCTATATGAAACATTTCACAGCTGATAATAAACCCGATGCTCTTTTTAAAAAAAAATGTAATTATAGACTTTTTTTTTCTTTTTCAGATGATAAACCCAAACTCGGTGCTAAGGGGATTTATTTTTATTTATTTTTCTGTCGCAGACTGTAATGTAGAACAGGAAACTGAACTCTAACAGCCCGCTGCGCTGTGATATGCAAATCAGCACCACTGTTTTAATAAACACAACTTCCTCATTTAGGATTTCCCTCGAAACATATTCCTGAAACTGACGGCGTAAAACAGTAAGAACGAATCAAATTCCATTACCGTCAAATGCACTTTTAAACAAATACAACACATTATCACATAACAAAATTACAACTGTTCATAATTGTATAATCATGAAATAATTTGTATACAATAGTATAATAAATATCAGGGGTGCCAATACTTTCATTTTCGTTAGCATGGGGGGAAAATACGATATATATATATAAAAAAAAAAACAGGTGTAAAACAGGTGTATTTAATCGGAATTTGTAACGGTAATAAGAACACTAAGGAAAGCTGCGATATTTCTGTGTACTGCAGCAGAAATGATCACAATATCGACATCGCAGTATCGTCGTGTCGCCCAGCATTAACAGACAACGTCGGATCGTTTTTGCATTTTCAGACCGAAATCTCCATCTGTAAACATTACCATGACAACCACCAACTGTTTATCGTTAAAATTAGCGAAGTTGTGCAGCTACTTGAGCGCGCAGTGTCTGTCGCTATAAGTACTCATGCACCACACGGCCACATTCGAATAATTTGCATAGCGAATGTGATTGGTTCAAAGTGTTGGAGATTGTTTCGTGACATCGCTCTTACGTAGCTCCGCCCCGAATCAGATTTATTATATAGCGAAAAGGAAAAAAAAAATGTTACTCCAAAACGCGCAAATCTTTATGAAGTGAATTGATAATGTATTAACGAGATTATACACGAGGTTAAAGAAAGGAAGTTACGCGCTCCTCGGAGCGCTACTGCTCGGACGTTCTCCCACCGTTTTGGATCTCCAGCAGCGGCAGTAGCAGACGTTGGTGCTCCTCAGGTCTTCGATGTCGATCTCGTTCACCACTTTCGGGTTCTCCTTCTGGATCTTCAGGTTGATTAGGCAGTCTCTCGGCTTCTTCCTTTTGGGCAGGAAAGGCCTGATGGTCAGGTAACCGAGAAGAGCCAGGATCCCGAGCAGGGGGAGGAGGCGGAGCCACTCTGAAACTGCACACACACACACACACACACAGAGAAAAGATACACGGGGGTTAAACCAGAAAAGCAGTCTCGAATCAAATTTCCTCAGACACATGCCATGATCAAGTCAATTTGACTGTTTTACACTCATTTTTAAAAATAAAATCCAGATTCTACCCAAGCCCCGCCCATTTTCCTTTAGTAAACCAGCATTACACAGCCTTCATTTGCATACCGGAACATGATTGGTTCTTACATTTAATGAAGCCATAACAAACATTCGCATGTTCAGTATTAACTCTCTCCGCACACTGGACGTGGACTTTCACACGTTCCACAAAATCTGGCACAACTTTACAGTGTCTCAGTAACATGACAAGCTACATTATTTATGAATACAAGAGAGAAAAAAAGAAACACTGATGAAGGGGCGACTGTTTACAGCTGCAATAACGCAAGTTTAGACAGGATCGAACTCGTTTCATGGACGTTCCACAGCATTAACTATAAACGATACTGATACTAATACTAAAAAATACTAAAAATCACCCCCAAAAACCCCACCTTCATTTGCATTAACCTCATTTACATATTGTAATTTCCTTTGCTATTGGTGTTGAATATTATCGAACGTTACACTCGTGATGATGCATCATTCAGCCATATTGTCCCCCGTTACATCAATGTATTGCTTATTGGTTACATGTTATAAACATTCCTCATCTTTAGGAAAATGGATTTAAAAACAGGCAAAACATTATAATTTTACTTCTGCATTGCATATTTATAAACCTTGGGTGTTTCATCACACCCCGTATTCACCATCCGCAGGATCTACAGGGGCTCACTGAGTATCAGGGTCTCTAAAATAACTGACAGGACTCCAATCCAAACATAAACAACATTCCGGACCGGAAGTCATTTTCTAAAAGGGCTTTCTCAGAATTAATACACTTGTGCTCAGGTCATGGCTTAAATCATTATTTTTGTGTCATGTTCTTCACATTTTCCAGGTTATTTTCACAAATAAGAAAATAATAAAAAAAATGTCTAGTGCACCTTTAAAATAAAATAAAATAAAATGTAATAAAAGTTCTTAAAAATACTGTCGTGATATGCAAATACGCGATGCATATTTAATACGTAGGCCATCACCTCATTTGCATATTTCTAAGCTTGCAGACGTGAAGTTTCATTGTAATGTGTAACAAAATAAAGAAAAGTCAGCATGTTAATGCTATAAATGAAACGCATGCAGAGGAGAGAGAGTAAAAATGCGCTTTATTTCCTGTCGCTGTGTTGAAAGTACAGTAGAAGTGAAAAGAAAACACTCAGCCGCTCACCTGTCAGTCTCGCGAACCCTGCGATGCTCTCCGGAAGCGGTAACTTCTTCAGATACGCCGGAAGCTGCAATTTAATAATCTTCGAAATCGTCTCTAACACCATCTTGAGTGACTCCTTTTTCTGCGTCCAGGTTTAAATTCACACCGAAGCGAGATGCTTCCTGTCACTTTCTATGTCATGTCGTCACTTCCGCCGCGCTTCCCGCGCTCTTTACGTAACTCGGTGCACAGGGACGCGGCGAAAGAACGTAAACCGAGACGGAGAATCAGAGACGGAGGAAGACGCGAAGGAAAACTGCCAACCAATCAACGTCTACAGAGCTGGTCGATTCTGATTGGTTCAGATTTTCAGGCACGGCCCACCTATTTTTTTTCCCAAACGGGATGCTCTGGTTGCCAGGTGCGCAGAATTCAAATCTATATCGGACTGTTTTTACATCTCTTAACATACTCACAATAAAATAATATTTGTTTTATTTTCATATTTTACTTGAAAATACTAAGGATAATTTATTTAATATGGACGATAACATCTAAATAACTAATTTAGACCAACTTACGTTTTAGTCATATCTTTAATTTAATTAATTATTTTGTAAACCACTTATAAATACGTTTTATATGATAATCATGATGTATTTAAATTCGAAACAAATATATATATATATATATATATATATATATATATATATATATATATATATATATATATATATATATATATATTTTAGTGTGTGTGTGTGTGTGTAGCTATTTTGAAGAATCTTTTGTCACGCATATCTGGCAACCCTTGGTTCATAAAAATATATAGATATTGCTGTTTAAGTGACTTTTTAATTTTCTTCCTACTTTCCGCAAATCAAATCAAATAAGCAAATTAATATCATGAGATCACTCACTCCATGATTTCTCCTGAATGTTTCCATTTTTCATAATTTTAAAAGAAAACATATTCAACGTCATTAGACTTTATTACCCACAATCCCTTGCGCATTTTGGGTCTTTTCCAGATCTCCTGTATCGCTAATCTATCATTTTATTTACAATTTATTCTGATTATTGAATAAATAGATTAATATTTAATAAAGAAATGAAGCAAAATGTAAACATCCAACACGTCTTTAAGTGGAAAGTTATTTATATTTGTTACTTAACACCCGTATTTCGACAAACCCCGCCTCCTGTGCTATTATTGGCTGAGAGAATATAACTACATATATAACTATATAACTATATAATTATATATAATATAACTATAATAATAATAATAATAATAATAATAATAATAATAATAATAATAATAAGATAAAAACTGTTATTTGGACTATAACACAAATATATACGTTGTTCTTGCACTTGGCAACCCAAATGGAAGGACGGAGTTTTCTCGAAAAACAGGTGGGAAAAGAAACCGCACGCGAATCAGGCGCATGAGAAGACACTTGTGTGTGTGTGTGTGTGTGTGTGTGTGTGTGTGTGTGTGTGTGTGCGCGCGCGCGCGCGCGCGTGCGTGTATTAGTGCATCTGTGCATACGCGTGTGTGCGCGTGTGTGTGTGTCATTGCTGAGTGACCCAGGATGTCTCACTGCAGATTGCTAGCGCGGCTCCTCTGTAAGTTTATAAGCTCTTTATTACACTTCCCACTGCATTTCACCTTTAAGTTTTATTTCTAAACCTCGTCGCCATTTTGTCCCTGAATCCCGCGCGGCTAAAGGATTAGCATGACTACTATTAGCTTGACCTGCTAACCGGCTAAGCAGCGCTACTGAGGCCACGGTGAACTGATGAACTTTCACCTTTACTGTCGAGTTTTGTATTTTGCTCATTTGTGTTTTCAAGTGATTACAGATGCACATTTTTGACATACGCATAATATATGTGTATATATATATAAATATTTTTAAATGCGTATTTTCAGTAATTAGCCAGCTAACCCGTTTCTAGCTATAGATTTACTGTATTTATTTGCTAGTTTTAAAGGCAGAATCCCAAACGGCACCGCTGTGTGAAAGCTAGGGCACTAGATAGGGCTCAGAAATGTAGCGCTAGCAATGACGGTCTCGTGCACTAGTGTAGGGAGGAGGCAGTGGTTTAGGATCGAGCCAGCTTCCATTACACTTCTGTACAACCTGAATGACAGTTTTAATCATTTAAAGATCATTTCAATTAAATTCATGTGAGTTGATGGAAAATATAAGGAAAGGAATATCTTTTTTTTTTGTAATATATTTGTGTATTTAACTATAAATATATATTTTTAATTAAATTCGATAAGTAAATTAAGCTATATAAGTAAAAAGTAAACAATGACTAAATAAATGAAAACAGCATTAATAAATATATTTATAAAGGATTATGAAATAAATGAGTTTGGAAATGAATTCTCGTGCCTGTGAGTCGTTCAGACTTTGGACTTTGGTTTAGATTTCTCTTATCGCCTCCTCGGAGTGGATTATTTTCCTCCCCAGTGTTTTATTCCTCTTACACCTCAGCAAGCCGCTGACTTCACTGAGTACTTTTTTTATCCGTTTAGTGTTGCATTTAATACTGATAGAACGACACGGTCCCCAAACTTCAGTCAAGAAGCAGATTAATTATTTGGAAATAATTATTGCTATAACAATATTTAATTATCGACTTATAACAGGTTAATAATTAATTAACTAACTAATTAATGGATGTATTTGTATATTTAGTTGAATTTATTTATTCAATTAAAATGACGAAAATTGTTGTTTGTGTTTAGTATTTGTTTAGCTGTTTATATTTAGTATAAATGTAATAAAAGGTAATAATAATAAAAAAGAATCAACCAGGTCTCCAAACGGACGTACGAGACACTTATTAATGAATTAATTTGTGTTTTATTTATCTTGTTTAATTTATAAATATAGCTCAATTATTAAATCAACTTGTTTTTAAAATAATTGAAAAAACTGAAATTACTGTCATTATTTTTTTGTTATTTTTAGTCGAATTTTGTTTTAACTAAGTCTCTAAGCTATCAAACCATCACAAAACTCCTCCTCCTCCTCCCTCGCACAAGGGGTTGTGGGTAATATCCGCTGAGAAAGTGTCCACGGATAAACACGGGAAACAGTAGACCATCCGGGTACGTTTGGGGTTCTCGTTTCAACATACTGCCATTTAGGAGTCGAATGCGGTCGGTATTGTCACAGTACGTGATTTAAGACTCCGCTCTGGACCTTTTTCTTATTGTGTTGTTAATGTTCTGATATTTTGTGTGTTATTACAGGATCTCTAGGGTTAGTTTTATTTAACCAGCTCTGTAAACTTAAGCAAATATAATAAAGTGTGTGTGTGTGTGTGTGTGTGTGTGTGTACAGTGCAGCAGCAGCAGGTGGGAGTGAGACACTGTTACACGGCCACACGGAAGAGTCTCTACATCAGCAAGGACACTAAAGTCATCTGTCAGGGCTTCACAGGAAAACAGGTTCGTAAACAACAACACGGTCAACAACAACAACAACAACAGCAGCAGCAGCAGCAGTGCACACAACCTGACTCACTGCTAATTACTATTTCATTAATGTTGGGCCAAGCACCGAAGCTGAGTATATTATTATTTAATTAACTCTGCAGTGGAGTGCTGTGTGCATCAACATGCTGTACTTTCTGAATTAAATCTAACGTTAATATTATTGTGAATGTAACAATCATGAGCATTAAACACCGTTAATATATCAACGTAAACGTTCCTGCATGATGCAGTCGATCAGGACGCAGCTGCCGTATTTATTTATTCACTCACTCATTCATGTATTGTTGTTCAGGAGGTGCAGAATCTCTACAGTCTGAACTTTATAATATATTTAAATCACATTAACCAGCTCCATCCGGTAAATTTTTTAATAAATCAGTTTTTCGGACTCAGAGTGAAGTGTTTACACAAAGTGACCACAAGGTGGTGCTGCAAAACTGCTGTTTATACACACACCTCAAAAATCTCTTTCTCTCTCTCTCGCTCTCTCTATTATACAAGGTTATTAGATGAAGCTCTAACGAGCACTCAGGATAATTAGTAGGCAGATGAGCGACGATTCGAGTGTCGGTGGTGTCGCTCTAAATGAGGGAGGATGAGAAGTGATGACTTCCCACACACTTACCCCCCCCCCACCTCTCTCTCTATTCATTTATTTATTTATTTATTTAATTTTTCGTCCTTGGGGACAAGCAATTACGGCTGTAGGGTTACGAGCTCCACACTTCACCTGACTGAACTTGTAATGATTAACACGCACACAAAGGAGGAAAGTTAAAGATTAGCCAAGCTACGGCTTTATAATCCACTCGAGGCCGTAATCCACTCGGAGAAGCGAAATTAAAAACTAGGATCGAATTACGTGCTACAATTCCCACACTTGATGTGCACAGAGTAAAAATAACTAAACGCTTAATTTAGAAACCGTTGAACCATTTTTCGTTAGCCGTAATAAATCCTCTGCATCTTGCCGTAAGGGTGTACAAACTTTTGCACTTAATCGTGCCGGTGTCTTTGCTGTAAAAGAGTAAAAGTATTCTGGATTTAATGATCATTTAATTGTTTCCGATAAGGTACGTCGACACACTTCCTCTGTTAGCATTTGTTAGCGGTCTGTTTCCGTCCTGCGTGCAGGGAACGTTCCACAGTCAGCAGTCTCTGGATTATGGCTCCAAGTTAGTCGGAGGCGTGTCTCCTGGAAAAGGCGGGAAAACTCACCTGGGTTTGCCGGTGTTCAACTCTGTGAAGGAGGTAATGACGTGTGTTTATTGTAACCGTGACTACGATGTTAATATGACTAGCAGCAGGTTAGCGTGGATTAGCGTGGATTAGCGCGTGCTTGACGTTTCGCTCCAGTTTGTTCTGTGCCTGTTGTTTCCAGGCGAAGGAGGGGACAGGCGCCGACGCCACGGTGATCTATGTCCCCCCTCCGTTCGCCGCGGCGGCCATCATAGAAGCCATCGACGCCGAGATACCGCTGGCGGTGTGTATCACGGAGGGAATCCCACAGCAGGACATGGTGCGGGTCAAACACAGGCTCCTCCGCCAGAACGTCACCCGCCTCATCGGGCCCAACTGCCCCGGTGTCATCAACGTAAGAGCTACAGCGCCACCCAGTGGACAAACTAACAACCCACAACTTCTCAGCTTCCATTATCTACAGACTTTATATGTCTAAATGATTTACACGCACACGTTATTATACACGTGATTATTATAACACGGTTCTCTCGCTCTCTCTCTCTCTGTCTCTCTCTTTGTAAGAACGAGTTAGAATACGTTTGAACTCTTGTAGTTTATGATGCACCCGTGAGTTTTGGTTTTTCTGCTGTGTATTATCTCCGATGGTTCTCTCTGTATGACGCTCTGTAACGTCGTTAACATTCACTCACTTTTACGATCTGATTCTTTTGACTACGTTTAAACCGAGTTATCGAATTTTATTGTAATTCCAGAATGTGATTAATGACTTTATGACTTTATTCCCAGCCTGGAGAGTGTAAAATCGGGATCATGCCCGGACACATTCACAAGAAAGGAAGAATCGGTGAGTTTAACGCTACGCACAACGGATTTTAACACAAACTGGCCTCACACTGTCGAGTTATAGGGTGAAAGAAAGAATGGAAGATGAATCAAAGAAAGAAAGAAAGAAGAAGCTAAGAAACAAAGATGAAAGAAAGATGAAAGAAACAGAGAAAGAAAACAGTGTTCAAAAGTGCGAGAGATGGCTGTATGAAGGCGGTGAGGTTTAAGTGATATAAATGGAGTGATTATGAGTTAAAGGTAAAGTTAGTGATGTGTGACGGGGACGTTGAGGTAGAAAGCAGGTTAAAATAACTTCTCTCTATCTGAAGCGTTATTCTGGAGAATAACGAATGTCACGAATCGTGACGGTGCAGAGATAGGACGGATGCAAGTGCAGGATGAACAGTTGTTTATTTGAAAGAGAGACAGGCAGACAAATCCAAAACGTAATCCACAAACATGCAAGAGGTCAGGCGATTGGCAAACAGGTATAACAGCAGGTGCTCGCGCATTTGCGCTTAGAGCACGCTGCTTCAAGGGGGAATCATGACAGAACCCCCCCCCAAAGGCACTCCTCCCGGAGTGCCATGAGTCATCCCATTTACTTGGCGGACCCGGTCCCCTGGACTGAATGTCCCAGGCAGAGCCAGGAAACTGCACGGTGTTCTTGGCGGCGCAGGGAAGCGGAGCGACGTCCTCGGCGTAGCAGGGGAGCAGAGCGACATCCACAGCCGGGCAGGCAGGCTGAGCAAAGTCCTTGGCGGAACATGAAGGCAGAGCGACGTCCTCGGCGGAGCATGAAGGCAGAACGACGTTTGCCATGGAGCCGGAAGGCTGAGCGACGTCCACAGCTGAACAGGAAGACTGAGTGAGGACCTCGGCTGAACAGGAAGGCAGAGCGACATCCACAGCCGGGCAGGCAGGCTGAGCGAAGTCCTCGGCGGAGCATGAAAGCGGAGCGACGACCCCAGCTGAACTGGAAGGCAGAGCGAAGTCCCCTGTAAGGCCAGGGAGAGGAGCGTGGGTCTCCGTGCGGCCAGGGAGAGGAGCGTGGGTCTCCAGGCGGAGCTTGGCTGTGCGTGTCAGCAGACTGTGGCGCGAGTGGAACTTGGCTGTGCGTGTCAGCAGACTGGGGCGCGAGCAGAACTTGGCTGTGCATGTCAGTAGTCTTGGGCGTGGGCTGAACTTGGGCTACCGGGTCGGGAGACTTGGGCGTGAGCAGCATTTGGTCATTAGGCTGAGATATTAGTAGAGCTTGGTCAACTGGATCAGCAGGCTTGGATGTGAGCTCAGGGACGTGAGACTTGGCTTGGACCTCAGGGACGGGAGGCTTGGCTCGGACCTCAGGGACGGGAGGCTTGGCTCGGACGTCAGAGACTGGAGACTTGGCTCGGACGTCAGAGACTGGAGGCTTGGCTCGGACGTCAGGGACTGGAGGCTTGGCTCGGACGTCAGGGACTGGAGGCTTGACTTGGGCTTCAGAGCCTGGAGGCTTGACTTGGGCTTCAGAGCCTGGAGGCTTGACTTGGACTTGGACCTTAGGGACTTGAGACTTGACTTGGATTTCAGAGACTGGAGGCTTGACTTGGACTTGGACCTTAGGGACTTGAGACTTGACTTGGATTTCAGAGACTGGAGGCTTGACTTGGACTTGGACCTTAGG